>NC_064849.1:97883263-97945376 GCF_024139225.1 Suncus etruscus
AGTGGTTGTCTTCTTTAGAAAAAAAACATAGAAGTATATCCAATGTTTTTGCCCATCTAATAAGTAGAATACCTTTTCAGAGTTGAGTTGCATGAGTTCCTTATAAATATTAAAATGTTATTAGAAGTAAGATTTTCAAATGTTTTTTTCATCCCACAGGTTGCCTTTTTCATTTTGTTGTTACTTTTTCTGCCCAGCCTTCTAATTTGATGTAGCCCTGCTATTAATAGCATATATATGCTCCTAGTGGCCTATAAAAAATTAGTCTTGACAAACGTCAAAGAGCTTTTCTCTATATTTTCTTTTAGGATTATGTATTTAATCCAGTTTGAGTTTTGATTATTTATTAAATGTATAATATAGGTAAATCACAATGTCTTAAATGGGGGAAAAAGAGAGAGAATGACAGAGACAGAGACAGAGAGACTGAGAGACAGATAAAGATAGAACAATGTCTACCACAGAGGCAGGCAGGGTACAGGGCAGGGAAGAGCAAGAGAGAAACTGGAGATATTAGTGGTGGAAAATATACACTGGTTAAATGTGGGTGATGGACATTGTATGACTAAAACTAGTCATGAACTAGTATCTCATGGTGATTCAATTAAAGAATTTATTTTATTTATTCATTTTTGGTTTTGGGATCATATCTGGTGGCACTCAGGGGTTACTCCTGGCTCTGCACTCAAAAATCGGTCCTGGCAGGCTGGGGGGGACCATATGGGATGCTGGGAATCGAACCACCTTCTGTCCTGGGTCGACCACGTGCAAGGCAAATGCCCTACCACTGTGTTATCTCTCCGACCCCTAAAATATTTATTTAAAAAAATAAAAAGATAGGTCTCCAGGGACTGGAGCAATAGTTCAACAGGTAGAATATTTATTTATCTTGCATGCAGCCAACCAGGTTTGATCCCTGGTGCCTATATGGTTCCCCAGCCCTGTCAGGAGTGATCCTTGAGCACAGAAACAGGACTGGATGTAACCCAAACAAACAAAAGATAAGGCTCCAATTCCATACTTCTGCATGTATTTTCCCAGAACTATTTATTGAAGAGACTATTTTTTCACCCAACCAATATTTTTGTCTCCCTTGTCAGATATTAGTTGACCATATGTTGTGGGACCCTAGGTTCTGAACAAGGAGAAACACCATTTTGAAAAGGGCCATGTTGTAGATGTCTTAGGCTTCTCTTTCTCAAGCCTAAATTTCCATTGACACTGCCCAGAGCTACTTGGCCATACCAGGTAACCTATCTGGAAAGGACACGAGGGTGTGGTAGGAAAGTACCATAGACAACAGCCAATCATTTTAAAGATCATCAAAAGCTAGAAACTCTTCATTCCTCTCCCTATATAAACTGGCTTGTGACCTTGGTGGAGGTGGCTTCCTCTAGGAGACAGCTCTGGCTAGCCAGTTTGGAGCTGTGGCTGATAGAATAAAGTCTTGCTTTGCCTTTTTTCAATTGTGTGGTCTTGTCTTTTGACTCTGGACCCCTAAAAAATATGTTCTGTCAACAGCTGTGTTTTGGGTGGGATTGTGGAGGTTCAGCAACAACTGGTCTTGCTCCTGGGTCACTCATGGAAGCCATGAGTGTCAAAGCGATGAGAAAGTACCTAGTTAGTGCTGGGGATCAGACCAGGGTTAGTTGTGTGGATGGCCTTAACTTGTGTGTGCAACTTCTTAACCCCTGTTCCATCTCTCTAGCCTATGTCAGTCTTGAAAAACTCAAAAGCTCATCAAACAATTTCATTCACACATGCCCTCACTCATAAACAATGACACTCTGCCTCCTAAATTCTAGTCTGTACTAGACAAGGAAATCATAATAAAAAAATAAACAAGATAATTTATGATAACAGTAACCGCTTTGAGTAAAACAAAATGGAGTAGGGAACCATCATTATCTGCCATGTCATTGAAAGGCTCTTTGAATAGGTGACATTTCAGCTGAGACTTTTAGGGACAGCCAGATAAAACTAAGATCACTCTCAGCTGTTTCCCTAAAACATGGTTCCTGGTATCTAAAACACCTTTTCTGCAATTGGAAGAAGAAATAATAAACTGAAAAGCTTGATGGAGGTCCACATTTTAGTGTGAATGAGCTTTGTTTGAATTGTAAATGAAAATCCTTTAATCAGTGTGAATGAATGGTTATCATGCTGGGGTTTCATTGTTTTGTTTTTACTGAGAAGTTGGGAAGAGGACAGTGTAGAATTTAAAATAAATATTGGCTGCAATTAGAGCTCATTAGAAAGGTCAACTCCTTTGCATTCCAATTCCTACCCAGAGATCCAGGGAATCTACCATAGACGGTTAAGTCTATGTTAAGAGAAAGGGAAAACAATTTGAAACAGAATTATTTCTCCTCTGAGAAGAGGACCCTTAAAGACCTGTCATAAAAATAATGCTCCTCAATTTTCATTTCTTTGATATTTCCCCCTATTCTTAGGCAGTTTATGAGCACAATTTACATAGCAATTTATTTGTTCCTTTGCTTTTACAATGTTTAGTTCCTAGGAATCTGCTAATTAGATCTTCTCTGTCCTTATTTCCTCTCCCACACAGTTAAACACGTAGTAAATGTTCAATAAATGCATGCTACTTGATCTCTTTTCTTGGTTATTATGTTCTAGAAATAGAAGCATATTATTGAGTTGTGTTATTCTTTTCATATGTATCATGGGCTTTTGTGCCTTCTACACATTTACGGTTAACCAAAGCAAAGGAGAATCTAATGTAATTATTGGTTTTCTCTAAATGTATTTTTAAAATCTGCTTATATGCATGTGAAGGAAAGATGTTTGATGAAAAGGTTTTGCATGAAAAATAAGAAAGAATCTTTTCCACACTCTCTCTCAACTTTCCACCGGTTTATCCCTCTGAACTCTGGGAAGCAAGCGCTGTATTAAAGAGGCCAGGTTTGGAGTGGGGAATTCCTGCCTCTGCGCCAAATCCTAGCTAGTTGGGATCAGGAAATGGCCCATTTATTTATGGAACAAAAGGCATTTTTGAAAGTCTGAGCCTTTCCTGAAACTTGATGCCTCTGATGTTGTGACCATCCTAGAAAACATGGACCGTTTATATCTGTTGAATCCACAGCACATGCTACTTAGTCTTAACTGTCATAAACAATGGTTTCCCAGAGGACTCTTTTTCTAATAAGGTCCTGTAATACATATTACGGGGTTATCTTTTGCTTTGGAAAAAAAGAACTGCTTTGAGGAAATCATAGTAAATAATCAGAGGCAAGCTCATACAAAAGATAACAAGGGCGAAGTCTGGAGCCAAGCTCGAAAGCTTTGAGTTTTAGCTACACCACTTTTGGGTCTTAGAGTCAAGGCAATTATAGCTTCTTTGGGCCTTGGTTTCTTATCTGTAAAATAGGGCCAATATGGGGCTGGATTTTGTAAGAATTCAATGAGAAGTGGCCAGAGAGATAGCACAGCGGTACGGCATTTGCCTTATATGCAGCCAATCCAGGATAGACCATGGTTCAAATCCCAGCATCCCATATGGTCCCTCGAGCCTGCCAGGAGCGATTTCTGAGTGAGAGCCAGGAGTGGCCCCTGGGTGCTGCTGGGTGTGACCCAAAAACCAAAACCAAAACCAAAAAAACAAACAAACAAAAAAAGAATTCAAGGAGAAGTTTAAATAAAGCCTCTGTCCCGTGCCTCATACTTCTGTGATGGTCAAAAAGGGATTCAGATTTTTAGGCCAATGGGTCAATAGTTTTTCCTGTTCAATTTTCCCAATGATTGATGCACCTATGCAAAACAAAACAGAACAAAACAAAAGTCCTGCTCCCCTTTTAATTTTATTTTTATCTTTTAGATAGGGGTTCCTGCCTTCTTCATTTAACCTTGGGACATGAATTCACCTCATATTTCTGCTTTTTTTCTATAAAATCGAGAATCAAAAAAAGAGGATGGGGGTCAGGGACCAAGTGATCTCAGGTGCATTAGTAGAGATAAAAAAGAAAAGAACTAAACATCCAAGTCAAAGTCAACAACAATAGAATAAAGAGACCCAAACTATTACAATATAAATGTAAAATGGACCTGTTACACTGGCAGCCCAGGGGACTAAGGGTATTGGTATAGGGATGCACTCTGGGTTCATTGATGGAGGGAGGCTGACACTGGTGGTGGGAATGACCCTAATTTATTGTCACTGTATGCTTAAAATTCAACTATGAAAGATTTTGTAATGTTGTAAAATTTAAAAAAAAAGGGGGGGGATTCACTTTGTGATTGGTCAGTTTGTTATTTAGTTCGATACTCACTGTCCCACTTTTGATGGTTTATTTCCAAGAACTCCTCCTCCTCCTCTTCCTTCTTCTCTTTCTTTTCTTTCTCCTCCTCCTCTGCCTCTTCCTCCTCCTCTTCCTCCTTCTCTTCCTCCTCCTCCTCCTCCTTCTTCTTTCTCTCTTCCTCCTCCCCACTTCCTCCTCCTTCACCTCTTTCTCCTCTTTCTCCTCCTCCTCTTTCTCTTCCTTCTCCTCCTCCTCCATCTCTTCTCCTCCTCCTCTTTCTGCTCCTGCTTCTGCTCCTCTTCTTCTTTTTTTTGGAAGATGAGAGTTGTTGAACATTAAACACTGTGGCTGAAGAGCCATTAAGAAATGAAAATAACATCTCTAGACCTCATCATTCTAAACCTCTAAGTTGTGTCATCATTTTCTGAAACCACATTTAAATCATTTGGCATTACAGATGCAGCATAATGTGTAGCATTTCAAAAAAGGTGAAAGGGTCATGGAGTGGAGGATTCAGTTCCATATTTACATGTAATGTACAGAAAGAAACCCTTATTCTTTTTTAAGGTTTTGGTTCTATTCCTGGTTTATACCTCAATTTCCTCTTTCTTTTCAAATCCAAACAGCTCACGTTCCTGCATAACTTTATGGTTATTGGTGTTTCTGTGGAAATAACCACCTAGGAAGTGGTATTTCCCAGGCTAAGAGGTTCGCATTAAGTTTTCTTGGCAAGATGAGAAGAAAGTTGCTCAGGTTCATAAAACTCACAATTTTAGTCTGATCACCAGATAATAAAGATAATAATAGAGTTATAGGACTTTAGAACTGAAAGAGCATTAGATCTCAGCTGGGCAACCCCCTAATTTTACAGATGAGCAAATAACATATACTTGAAACATCTTCTATACTTCTAAGAGAATATTTGTTAACATTGATTTAATCATTTGTCGACTCAAGAATTCTTTGAGGTTATCAGTGGCTAAATACTATTTGTCTCCACTTTATAAATGAGGAGAGTGAAGCATTGGAAGAACACTGACTTGCTTAAGTTATGGAGTTGATTAAAGGAAGATTCTACAATGTGAACTTCCAATTATCTCGCATGCATCCTTCTCCTTGTAATGCTTCTGGGTACTTTGCATACCTGAGCTCCAGAACTCCCTTTACCTCTCCCAGGCTGATTGCTTAGGATTTGGAGACATGCCATGCAGAGAACAGCATCCAACCCCCAAACATGATTCTCAAGGCTCTGTTGTCTGCTCTTGTTTGATCTCATCTTTTTAGCTCTTCTATTATGTCCAATTTCCATTTGCTGGGAGGGTATTTAGCAACTCTCAACATAATGACTTCTACCTGGAATGTGAATGACTGTTTATCTTTTTGTTTTTTTACTCTTCCTAAGTTATTTCTTTATTGACGAAAATGGGTCACATAGTTGACATAACTGATCATAATACAATTGTTTCAGGAAGACCAAAAGCAACATGGTTTAAAAAATAGAAAATTGAAAGAAAAACTAAAGAGATGGGAGAGAAAGGTAAGAAAATGTTCAGTGGCAAGTATATTTTTGAAAATTATTAAATCACTAATGCACTCATTAAAGCACTAGCAGAAAGTTTAGTAAGCTCTTATTTTTTTTTAAAGGATGAGAGTTAGAAAAAATACAGTAAAAACCATGTGGTTGGCAATTGTTGTTTATCTTTTTTTTGTTTTTTTTTTTGTTTTTTGGGTCACACCCGGCAGCATTCAGGGATTACTCCTGGCTCTATGCTCAGAAATTGCTCCTGGCAGGCTCAAGGGACCATATGGGATGCCAGGATTCGAACCACCATCCTTCTGCATGCAAGGCAAATGCCTTACCTCCATGCTATCTCTCCTGACCCTTATCTTTTTTTTTTTTTTTTCCTCTACTTATCTTTTTTTTTTTTAACCCTAATCAGTACTTCTTAACTGGAATCTATATGGATTTCCAGGATATTCCAAGGGAACCATGGGTGAAAATTGCATACATGTTCCATTTTGCAAATTTTTCTATTTTGTGAGGGCCAGGTAACAAGATGGGGGTAGGTGGAAGGGTCACAAGAAGGAAATAAGATCAGAAAGAGGTCTCAGTCAGGAAAAGATGAAGACAACTCCATCTTAAACATCCTAAACAACTGTTTTTAAGGATCCTGAGATCGTCTTTTTTTTTTTTTTTTTTTGGTTTTTGGGCCACACCCGGCGGTGCTCAGGGGTTACTCCTGGCTATCTGCTCAGAAATAGCTCCTGGCAGGCACGGGGGACCATATGGGACACCGGGATTCGAACCAACCACCTTTGGTGCTGGATCGGCTGCTTGCAAGGCAAACGCCGCTGTGCTATCTCTCCGGGCCCGTCTTTTTTTATTTTACTTGTCTTTACCCTTCTCTTCTTGGGACCTTAGCCCAATCTTCATTCTAGAAAAGGCAGGTCTGCTTCTTAGGTATTTCTATACTAATCAGATTATCCTAAATGTAGTTGTGAAATGCAGAAAGAAGATCTAAGAAGCAGCCAGGTGACTAGAGGAAGAATAAGGAAAATATCAAAGTTTTCTTTGCTCATGTTAACTTTGTATTAAGTGGTTTCAACTCCTAGCAAGGCTTCTGTGAGACACTCCTTTGTAATCCCATGAATTTCTCCTTTGGCAATTATAAGTGATAAACTAGTTCTTCAAAACCAATAAAATCTTGATTTGTAGCATTTGCCCAGAACCAAGATGCTCCTATTCCCTCCAGGGCCTGTTTTAAGCACTCTTGGTGTCCTTGAATACAGACTCTGAAAGAGAAACAAACGCCTGATGTGAACTGACTGAGCTGCATGTAGGCGGCATTGGTTCAAGCCCCAGTACTGCGCCATTCTCTGAACAAAACTGGGTAAGACCTTAAGCACTTCTGGGTTCGGCTCCAAAACAAAACCAAAAGCAAAAAAAAAGTTGATTGCCAATATTTTGCTTTCTCATTCCTCTCATCTCTCCAGTCAATTGCACTTTCCAGGGTTTAACTTTCTAAAGCAGGAAGATGGAGGGGAAGGGGAGAATGCTAATGATAAATATAATTAAATCAACATCATCAATTAAAAAATTATGGTTTTCAGGTTTTGGGTGTTTTGCACCCTGAGGTATTGGAAGGACCATCAAAGGACTGGAAAGT
This sequence comes from Suncus etruscus, assembly GCF_024139225.1. Lineage (NCBI taxonomy): Eukaryota > Metazoa > Chordata > Mammalia > Eulipotyphla > Soricidae > Suncus > Suncus etruscus. The sequence continues at coordinate 97,890,687 of NC_064849.1, forward strand.
GGGGCACAGTTCAGCTTCCAGTGCCTGTGATTACAGTAAGAGGGGGGCAGTTGTGAGGAGGGGGGGGACCTCTTCTTCCCTGTTTTGAAAAGGCAGAAACAAGCCTCTGGGAACTATTTGTCTACAGCGAGCCTTGGTGGATTCAAAGCCTCAAGAATGAAACACTTAATTGTAACCAAACACGGAGCAAATGAAGGAATGAGGGCAGAGCTGGGCTGTTGTATGTGAATGCTGTCTACAGGAGTCCCCCCACCCCCCACCCCGCGTCTTCCAGATTTCGTAAGAAATCGGCAACAAGCTGGAATTTCTCATTTCTGGGCAAAGAGAGAAGTTAAATGTAAAGATCCATTCTCATGGATGTTTTCAAAGCGAAGAGGTTCAGGGGCTCCACCCTAGTGGGCTTTGAGGCTGCCGAACGTTCTTGGAGCTTTCGTAGGGACATAATTGCATGAAGGAGGAAAATATTTCAGTCATTTCCTTAACTTTAATCGTTTCCATCCATAACCTCCAGAAAGGAAGGTAAAAAGTAATAAATGGCTCTGGTGAGGGTATTGCTCCCGAGTCTTTATGAGTGATGCCCAGCTACAGGGATGGCACGAAAGTGGGAAAGGTGCTCACCCATCCTTACTCACGTGAAATCATCTATGTCACCGTGTATGTCAGAACTTGATATAATCTGTGGGTCTAGAGAAGGTTGTTCTTCTCTTTAAAAACATGATTAACCTATTTCATATGAGAAAAAAAAAACTGCATCCTTGGCCCTATAATTAGGATTCTAATATTTATCAAGTGACATGCAAGTGTCAGACACTTTACAATGATTACTCACAAATTTTACAACCTTTCTTGCACAAATCCAAATAGAAAGATGAAGGAAACTCAAAGACTGAGGGTCAGAAAGACAGGACAGTGGGAAAGGTGTGTACTTCGCATGTAGCTGATCCAAGTTAGATCTCCATCACTGCATAGGCTTTCCCAAGTCCTGTCAGGCCTTATCCTAGAACACAGAGCAAGGGGTAAGCCCTGAACACTGCAAAGTGTCATCCAGTACCCCTCATTCCCCCTTCACCCCCAAAGAGAAGACTTTACCAGGACAATTGAGCTATAACATATATAACAGTGCTAAACCAGGCTTTGAATAGATTCTTCTCTGACTTTCAAGCTTACATTCTTTCCATTAGACTTGGCTGCCAAGAAAGCTTACCATGTTGAGTTTGGAACAGGTTTTAGAAAAGTGTATTTGAACAACAGAGCGGAATGGGAATTTTAGAATTTTATCAAGCAAGCATTACTGTAATATCCCTGGAGTGTCTGCAAATTGCTAAAAATAAAAAGAGTTAATAATCAAAAAACCTTGAAAGTCTAATTAGCCATGTGATCATTTCCCGTGGTTTCTGATTACCCATCTCTACAAAGACTGCCTTTGCCCCTTCCTTCCTCCTACCCCCAGTTCCAGAACATGTGGAGAGGGTCTTAATCTTGATTCTGACTCTAGAACTCCCAACTATGAAACTCTTAATTTGTAAAGTCTACTGTTCATTTCCCTGACCCATTGGGCTTCTAGGATTTTCTAGATTAGAAAGGTACTTAAATTATAGCTACAGAGACTGGCGCAATAGTACAGTGAGTAGGGCATTTGCCTTGCAAGCAGTCATTGTGGGTTTGCTCCTGCTTCCCATATAGTCCTCTAAGTTCACCAGTTTGATTCCTGAGCTCAGAACCAGGAGTAACCCCTGTTCACCAGGCGTGACTCCAAAACAACAACAACAACAACAACCAACAAAAGCAAACAAAAGCCCTAAGTTCAAACAAACAAACAAAAATGTTTAGCTGTCATTTGTTGGACAATGACGTCTCTCAGACACAGTGTCAATGTGATCGTTTCTCTAAAACTATCAGAAATAGTTTGGGCATTTCTAGAGGAGAGTTTTTCTTTGATCCATAAATTGGACAACCAACAGAGATATTATAACCAACAGAGATATTATAACCAACAGAGAGATTTGGGGGTCTTTGCTCCCCATTTCTCGCTTGGTGACTGCAGAACCTCCTACCAATATCTGCTGCCCATTTCTCCAATCCAGCCATCAAAGTTGAGGTAATTTGTGGTCAATGCCTAATCTCCTGCTTCAAAGCATTTTAATGGCTTTCATCATTCTCAGGATCATACCCAAATTCTACCTCAGCCTGCAAGACACAGTATAACCTGTTTATGTATGACATCTCCATATCATCTCACACCAAAATCTTTCTTATTTACTAACTCTAGAGTTCCCTGAACTCTAGTCCATCCTCAGGACCTTGACCCTTGCTGTTCTGTCTTCCTGAAGAGGTGGTATTAAGCCATCCTCAGATCTCTCTTCCCAGTCATTACATTGATATGGAAACTGCTGTGCCCAACCCCCATTTTCTCTAATCATTTCTTATCATATCTGCCATGAGTTGGAAGCTTCTCCATTGTCTATGATTCCAGGTTCATAGTTCTAACTCCCTTAGTAGGAAGGACTATGATAAAGGTGGGTGCTTTAATTGATCAGCTCTGTGTCCTTAGCAATAAGTATTTCTTTTTTTTTGTTTGTTTGTTTTTGTTTTTGGGCCACCCCCATTGATGCTCAGGGGTTACTCCTGGCTATGTGCTCAGAAATCATTCTGGCTTGGAGGGACCATATGGGACGCTGGAGAATTCAACCGTGGTCCGTCCTAGGCTAGTGCTTGCAAGGCAGACACCTTAACCTCTAGCGCTCTGGCCCCAGCAATAAATATTTCTTGGGTTAATGAGTTCCCTCAATTGTTTAGTCTTTGTCTTGGGCCTTTATGAAAATATGCTCCCCTCCTTTAAAACCTGACTTCTAAATACCTGCCCTTGGGACTTCCTTCCAAGTCCAGTTCCCTTATTCATAAGTGCCTAATGGAAATGTGGGCCATCTTCCTCCAGAGGAATATGTTCTCACACACGATGAACTCTCCCAAGTGTCATGTGATAAATGAGAAACAAGGAGAAATTGTTTAACTATTGAGGGCTGCCTTGGTGCAACTGCAGTTGCTGCAACCATTGTTAATTTGCTATTCAGGGGGCAGACAGAGAGTACAGTGGGTAAAGCTCTTGCTTTGCATATAGCAGACCTATGTTCAATCCTGACATTCCATATGGTCCAAAGTTTTTCAGGGAATGAGGAGCCAGGAGGAGTAACCCTTGAGCAACACTGGGTGTGACCACCTTCCCCTCCCAAAGTCACTTTCTATCAAGTCACCAAACATATATTTGGAAGTTTCTTAGCATTTTCTTTTTTTTTTTTTTTTAATGCATAATTTTTTTTTATTTAAACACCTTGATTACATACATGATTGTGTTTGGGTTTCAGTCATAAAAGGAACACCACCCATCACCAGTGCAACATTCCCATCACCCAAGTCCCAAATCTCCCTCCTCCCCACCCAACCCCCGCCTGTACCCTAAACAGGCTCTACATTTCCCTCATACATTCTCAATATTAGGACAGTTCAAAATGTAGTTATTTCTCTAACTAAACTCATCACTCTTTGTGGTGAGCTTCCTGAGGTGAGCTGGAACTTCCAGCTCTTTTCTCTTTTGTGTCTGAAAATTATTATTACAAGGGTGTCTTTCATTTTTCTTAAAACCCATAGATGAGTGAGACCATTCTGCGTTTTTCTCTCTCTCTCTGACTTATTTCACTCAGCATAATAGATTCCATGTACATCCATGTATAGGAAAATTTCATGACTTCATCTCTCCTGACAGCTGCATAATATTCCATTGTGTATATGTACCACAGTTTCTTTAGCCATTCATCTGTTGAAGGGCATCTTGGTTGTTTCCAGAGTCTTGCTATGGTAAATAGAGCTGCAATGAATATAGGTGTAAGGAAGGGGTTTTTGTATTGTATTTTTGTGTTCCTAGGGTATATTCCTAGGAGTGGTATAGCTGGATCGTATGGGAGCTCGATTTCCAGTTTTTGGAGGAATCTCCATATCGCTTTCCATAAAGGTTGAACTAGACAGCATTCCCACCAGCAGTGGATAAGAGTTCCTTTCTCTCCACATCCCCGCCAACACTGTTTATTCTCATTCTTTGTGATGTGTGCCATTCTCTGGGGTGTGAGGTGGTATCTCATCGTTGTTTTGATTTGCATCTCCCTGATGATTAGTGATGTGGAACATTTTTTCATGTGTCTTTTGGCCATGCGTATTTCTTCTTTGTCAAAGTGTCTGTTCATTTCTTCTCCCCATTTTTTGATGGGGTTAGATGTTTTTTTCTTGTAAAGTTCTGTCAGTGCCTTGTATATTTTGGAGATTAGCCCCTTATCTGATGGGTATTGGGTGAATAGTTTCTCCCACTCAGTGGGTGGCTCTTGTATCCTGGGCACTATTTCCTTTGAGGTGCAGAAGCTTCTCAGCTTAATATATTCCCATCTGTTAATCTCTGCTTTCACTTGCTTGGAGAGTGCAGTTTCCTCCTTGAAGATGCCTGTAATGTCCTGTAGTGTTTTGCCTATGTGCTGTTCTATATATCTTATGGTTTTGGGGCTGATATCGAGGTCTTTAATCCATTTGGATTTTACCTTTGTACATGATGTTAGCTGGGGGTCTAAGTTTAATTTTTTGCAAGTGGCTATCCAATTGTGCCAACACCACTTGTTGAAGAGGCTTTCCCTGCTCCATTTAGGATTTCCTGCTCCTTTATCAAAAATTAGATGGTTGTACGTCTGGGGAACATTTTCTGAGTATTCAAGCCTATTCCACTGATCTGAGGACCTATCCTTATTCCAATACCATGCTGTTTTGATAACTGTTGCTTTGTAGTACAGTTTAAAGTTGGGAAAAGTAATTCCTCCCATATTCTTTTTCCCAATGATTGCTTTAGCTATTCGAGGGTGTTTATTGTTCCAAATGAATTTCAAAAGTGTCTGATCCACTTCTTTGAAGAATGTCATGGGTATCTTTAGAGGGATGGCATTAAATCTGTATAATGCTTTGGGGAGTATTGCCATTTTGATGATGTTAATCCTGCCAATCCATGAGCAGGGTATGTGTTTCCATTTCTGTGTGTCCTCTCTTATTTCTTGGAGCAGAGTTTTATAGTTTTCTTTGTATAGGTCCTTCACATATTTAGTCAAGTTGATTCCAAGATATTTGAGTTTGTGTGGTACTATTGTGAATGGGGTTGTTTTCTTAATGTCCATTTCTTCTTTATTACTGTTGGTGTATAGAAAGGCCATTGATTTTTGTGTGTTAATTTTGTAGCCTGCCACCTTGCTATATGAGTCTATTGTTTCTAGAAGCTTTTTGATAGAGTCTTTAGGGTTTTCTAAGTAGAGTATCATGTCATCTGCAAACAGTGAGAGCTTGACTTCTTCCTTTCCTATCTGGATTCCCTTGATATCCTTTTCTTGCCTAATCGCTATAGCAAGTACTTCCAGTGCTATGTTGAATAGGAGTGGTGAGAGAGGACAGCCTTGTCTTGTGCCAGAATTTAGAGGGAAGGCTTTCAGTTTTTCTCCATTGAGGATAATATTTGCCACTGGCTTGTGGTAGATGGCCTTCACTATATTGAGAAAGGTTCCCTCCATTCCCATCTTGCTGAGAGTTTTGATCAAGAATGGGTGTTGGACCTTATCAAATGCTTTCTCTGCATCTATTGATATGATCATGTGGTTTTTATTTTTCTTGTTATTGATGTTGTGTATTATGTTGATAGATTTACGGATGTTAAACCAGCCTTGCATTCCTGGGATGAAACCTACTTGATCGTAGTGGATGATCTTCTTAATGAGGCATTGAATCCTATTTGCCAGGATTTTGTTGAGGATCTTTGCATCTGCATTCATCAGTGATATTGGTCTGTAATTTTCTTTTTTGGTAGCGTCTCTGTCTGGTTTAGGTATCAAGGTGATGTTGGCTTCATAAAAGCTATTTGGAAGTGTTTCTGTTTGTTCAATTTCATGAAAGAGTCTTGCCAAGATTGGCAGTAGTTCCTCTTGGAAAGTTTGATAGAATTCATTAGTGAATCCATCTGGACCTGGGCTTTTGTTTTTCGGCAGACATTTGATTACTGTTTTAATTTCATCAATGGTGATGGGGGGTGTTTAGATATGCTACATCCTCTTCCTTCAACCGTGGAAGATTATAAGAGTCCAAGAATTTATCCATTTCTTCCAGGTTCTCATTTTTAGTGGCGTAGAGTTTTTCAAAGTAGTTTCTGATTACCCTTTGAATCTCTGTCATATCAGTAGTGATCTCTCCTTTTTCATTCCTGATACGAGTTATCAAGTTTCTCTCTCTCTCTTTCTTTGTTAGGTTTGCCAGTGGTCTATCAATCTTGTTTATTTTTTCAAAGAACCAACTTCTGCTTTCGTTGATCTTTCGGATTGTTTTTTGAGTTTCCACTTCGTTGATTTCTGCTCTCAGCTTTGTTATTTCCTTCTGTCTTCCTATTCTTGGGTCCTTTTGTTGAGCATTTTCTAGTTCTATTAGCTGTGTCATTAAGCTACTCAGGTAAGCTCCTTCTTCCTTCCTGATGTGTGCTTGCAAAGCTATAAATTTTCCTCTCAGTACTGCTTTTGCTGTGTCCCATAAGTTCTGAGAGTTTGTGTCTTTATTGTCATTTGTTTCCAGGAACCTTTTTATTTCCTCCTTGATTTCATCTCGGACCCACTGGTTATTGAGCATGAGGCTGTTTAACTTCCAGGTGTTAAAGTGTTTCTTCTGAGTCCCTTTGGAGTTCACAAATAATTTCAGAGCCTTGTGGTCAGCGAAGGTAGTCTGCAAAATTTCTATCCTCTTGATCTTATGGAGGTATGTTTTATGTGCCAGCATGTAGTCTATCCTGGAGAATGTCCCATGTACATTGGAGAAGAATGTGTATCCAGGTTTCTGGGGATGGAGTGTCCTATATATATCCACTAGGCCTCTTTCTTCCATTTCTCTCCTCAGGTCTAGTATATTCTTGTTGGGTTTCAGTCTGGTTGACCTGTCCAGTGTTGACAAAGCCGTGTTAAGGTCCCCCACAATTATTGTGTTGTTGTTGATATTATTTTTCAGATTTGTCAACAGTTGTATTAAATATTTTGCTGGCCCCTCATTCGGTGCATATATGTTTAGGAGAGTGAATTCTTCCTGCTCTACGTACCCCTTGATTAATATAAAATGTCCGTCTTTGTCCCTTACAACCTTCCTGAGTATAAAGTTTGCATTATCTGATATTAGTATGGCCACTCCAGCTTTTTTATGGGTGTTGTTTGCTTGGATAACTTTTCTCCAGCCTTTTATTTTGAGTCTATGTTTGTTCTGACTATTCAGGTGCGTTTCTTGTAGGCAGCAGAAGGTTGGATAGAGTTTTTTGATCCATTTAGCCACTCTGTGTCTCTTAACTGGTGCATTTAGTCCATTGACGTTGAGAGAGAGAATTGTCCTGGGATTTAACGCCGTCTTTATTTCAAAATTTGGTGTGTCTTTTGGGTAGTCTTGTCTTAGATTAGGTCTTTCAGTTTTTCTCTTAAGACTGGTTTTGTGTCTGTGAAGTTTCTGAGCTGTTTTTTGTCTGTGAAACCATGTATTCTTCCATCAAACCAGAAAGTGAGTTTTGCTGGGTATAGTATTCTGGGTGAAGCATTCATTTCATTCAGTCTTGTCACAATATCCCACCACTGCTTTCTGGCATTGAGCGTTTCTGGTGACAGGTCTGTTGTAAATCTCAGGGAAGCTTGCTTGAACATGATTTCCCCTTTTGATCTTGCTGTTTTCAGAATTCTGTCTCTATCTGTGGGATTTGTCATTGTGACTAGGATGTATCTTGGGGTGGTTTTTCTGGGGTCTCTTTTGGTTGGTACTCTTCGGGCATGCAGGATTTGATCACATATATTCTTTAGCTCTGGGAGTTTCTCTTTAATGATGTTCTTGACCATTGATTCTTCCTGGAAATTTTCTTCCTGGGTCTCTGGGACTCCAATGATTCTTAAGTTGTTTCTGTTGATCTTATCATAGACTTCTATTTTCGTCTGTTCCCATTCTTTGACTAATTTTTCCATTGTCTGCTCATTTGCTTTAAGTTTTTTTTCCAATCTCTCCTGCTGTATGGAATTGTTATGTATCTCATCTTCCACAGCACCAAGTCTATTCTCAGCTTCTGATACCCTGTCCCAGAGCTTATCCATTTTGTCATTCACTTCGTTTACTGACTTTTTCAGTCCTGTTAGTTGACATGTTATTTCAGTTTGGAGTTTTGTCATTTCTGCCTTCATATTTTCTTGGTTCTTATTAGTGTTCTGTTCAACTCGATCCATGGTTTCTTGGAGTCTGTTGAGCACCTTCCATATTGCTAGTCTAAAGTCCTTATCTGAGAGGTTGATTAGTTGTTCAGTCATTATCTGGTCCTCAGAATTGTCATCTTCATTCTCTATGTCTGATGCTGGCCTGCGTTGTTTCCCCATTGTCACACTTGTATTGTGGGTTTTTCTACGTGTTGTAGTGGTATTCATTGTCTATATGATGTAGGCAGCACACTCCTCTGGCTCCTCCCTTTCTGGATGGGCTGACTTGCCTCTAAGGGAGGGGAGTCCTCCGTGGATGAAGACTCACACTGGGTCAAATCTTAGGCCCGAGCATGCAACAGAGAATACAGTCCAGAGAGAAATGTTTGCTTCTGTGATATAGCGCCGTTCTTAGTGTGATTTTTCCTTCTTGTTGCAATGGAGTTCTTTCCTTAGAAAGAGTGCACGGCCGCGTAGCGAAGCGGAGCGGCCGTGCTCCTCTGAGCCTCTTTTTGCCCTACTCGCAAGAGTTTCACGCAAGAGGACAGTAGACAGACATAGACAGGTCACACTCACAGTCTTTCACAGCTGAGCCCCACTGGGCCGGTGTACTTTCGCGGATTTTCCCCGCCTGGTGTCACACACAGGGAGCCCTTCTTAGCATTTTCTTAACATAACTGACTCACATGGTTTAACTCCATGACTTTCTTTGGCTTTTCTTTTGATTATTAAGACAGGATATTACATAAAACTAAAATTCCTAAATATATTTCTTTGTTATATATAAATAGTCAGAAATATTAAGATATAGGACTGCATAGATAGTGCAAGGATTAAAGCTACCTTGTATATAATCAATTTCTTTTTAATTCATGGCATCACACAAGTCCCCAGAGCATTGCTGGAAATGACCACAAAAGACAATTGTGAATAGCCACCAATATAGCCATATGTGGTCCAACCCCTTCCCAATCCTTAAAAAGGAAAATATTAAAAATATATAAAATATAGCTTACCCAAAGAGGAATAAAACTTGTATTTACTCACTTTCAGCGTTTAAATATGAGGCTCTTTTCTTAGCTCACCTGCTTTTTAGAACTGTCATTATAGTTTACAGAACACATTTGAATTCCTGTTCTCATTTAATATTTACAACTGTGGAACTGCCAATGAAGAAATGACCACATTTGCACAGAAGAATTTAGTTTAGAATGGGAGTCCCCCCTGACCACCCTTAAGGACTGATGGAATGAAATGCTGATCTCATCACTGTCATAGTGTGGTTTCCACAGTAAAATTAAATAATCCTTTTAAGCATGGTGGTCAGAAACATGGCAGATACTCTGGGTCTTTTCACTGCTGTCCTGCGGCCTGGGATTTTGATCCTCTCCACATTGTTTCCCAAGGGCTCTTCTTCATCTGAGGTGAGTAGTGCCACACACAGACAATTAGCTGGTTTCTGCTGTGTGACCTGAAACATTGCAGATATCCTGGGCCTTCTCTATGCTGTCCTGCATTCTGATATTTTGATCCTCTCCGCCATTGATCCCCGAGGGTTCTTCTTCATCAGAGGTGAGTACTCCTGCCCACAAAGGGTGGAGCTAGAGGAGCACTGCCTTACACTTTGCTTTGCAGCTGCGTGCATTTTCTGGCCAATGAACGCCACAACAACACGTAGAAAAATCCATAATACAAGCATGACAATGGGAAACAACACAGGTCAACACCAGGCATAGAGAATGATGATGGCAACTCTGATGACCCGAAAACTGTCAACCACCTAGTTAGTCTCTCAGATTTGAAGTTTAGAGAAGAATTTTGAAGGATGTTTATAAACCCAAAGAAAGCATAGATCAAGTTGAATGGAACACAAATAAGAATCAAGAGGATATGAAAATAGAAATCAGAAAAATTCAAACTAAAATAACAGGTCTGAAAAACTCAGTAGATGAATTGAAAACCTCAATGGAAAATCTCTCCAATGGAGTAACAGTGGTTGAGGATAGAATCATAGAGCTTGAAGATGAGATGCATAACAACTCCATACAGCAGAAGAGATTGGACAAAAGCCTTAAAGTAAATGATCAGACAATGGAAAAATTACTCAAAGAATGTGAACAGATGAAATTAGAAGTCTTTGATAAGCTCAACTGAAGCAACATAAGAATCATTGTAGTCACAGAGTGATAGGATGAAAATTTCCAGAAGAATCAGCAGTTAAGGATATCATTGCAGAAAAACTCCCAGAGATAATGACTGCATGCAACCAAATTCTACATGTTAGAAGAATACCAGTACCAGTAGCTAAACGAAAGCAGAAGAAAAGCACCCCAAGACACATCCTAGTCACAATGACAAGTCCCACAGATAGGGATATAATACTGAAAGCAGCAATATCAAAAAGGGAAATTACATTCAAAGGAGCATCCTTAAAATTTACAGCAAAAAAAAAAATTTACAGCAGACCTGTCACAAGAAACCCTCAAGGCCAGAAGGCAGTGGTGGGATAAAACTCAATGAAATGAATGCTTTGTCTAGAATACTGCACAAAGCCAGGCTCAATTTCAGGTTTGAAGGAAGTATACATAGCTTCATGGATAAACAACATCTCAGAAACTTTGCAGACTGAAAACCAGCCTTAAAAGAAAAACTGAAAGGTCTACTTTAAGACCAGACAGACCAACAGACACACCAAACTTCTACACAAAGATGGCACTAAATCCTATGACAATTCTCTCTTTCATTGTCAATGGACTAAATGCACCAGTTAAGAAACACAGAATGGCAAAATGCATCCAAAAACTGAAACAACCTTCTGCTCCTACAAACACACCCGAATAGTCAGAACAAACATAGACTCAAAATCAAATGCTGGAGGAAAATTACCCAAGCAAACAACACCGTGGAAAAGTTGGAGTGGCTGTACTAATATCAGATGTCAAAAACTTTAGACTCAGAAAAGTTGTAAGGGACAAAGATGGACATTTCATACTAATTAAGAGATATGCACAATAAGAAGAAATCACACTCCTAAACATATATACATCCAATGAGGGACCAGCAAAATATTTAATACAATAATTGACAAATCTGAAAGATGATATCAATAGCAACATAATAATTGTGGGAGACCTCAACACTTCCCTGTCACCCTTTGATAGATCAATCAGACTGAAACCTAATATACTAGCTCTGAATAGAGAAATGGAAGAAAGTGGACTAGTCGATGTATATATATATATATATATATATATATATATATATATATATATATATATATATATAGGGATCTCCATCCCCAGAAATCTGGATACACATTCTATTGTACATGGGTTATCCTCCAGAATAGACCACATGCTGGCCCATAAAACATATCTCCATAAAATCAAGAGGATAGAAATCATGCAGACTACCTTCACTGATCATAAGGCACTGAAATTAGACATGAACTACAAAGGGACATAGAAGAAAAACTTTAGCACCTGGAAGTTAAACAGCTTACTAATGAACAACCAGTGGATAAGAAATGAAATCAAAGAGGAAAACAAAACATTCCTGGAAACAAATGACAATGAAGACACAAATTATCAGAATTTATGGGACACAGCAAAGCAGTACTGATAAGAAAATTTATAGCTTTACAAGCACACATCCGGAAGAAAGAAGGGGCCTACATGAATAGTTTAATGACACAGCTTATAAAATTAAAAAATGATCAACAAAAGAAACCAAAAATAGGAAGGCAAAAGGAAATAACAAAGCTTAGAGCAGAAAGCAATGAAGTGGAAATCCAAGAAACAACCAGAAAGATCAACAAAAGCAAGAGTTGGTTATTTGAAAAACAAAAAACAAACAAAAAAAAAACCACTGGCAAAACTCACAAAGAAAGGAAGAGAAACTTGATAAATCAAATTAGAAATGAAAAGGGGGGGGATCACTACAGATATTGCAGAGATTCAAAGGGTAATCAGAGGACTACTTTGAGAAACTCTATGTCACAAAACATGAGAACCTGGAAGAAATGGAAAAATTCTTGGACTCATAAAATCTTCCACGGTTGAATAAGGATGATGTAGCATACCTAAACAGCCTCATCACTATTGATGAAATTAAAATGGTAATCAAAAGTTTTTTCAAAAACAAAAGCCCAGGCCCAGATGGGTTCACTAATGAATTCTTTCAAATCTTTCAAGAGGAAGTATTACCAATCCTTTTCAGCTCTTTCATAAAATTGAAGAAACAGGAACTTCCAAATAGTTTTTATGAAGCTAACATCACCTTGGTACCAAAATCAGAGATGCCACCAAAAGAAAAAATTACAGACCAATATCCCTGATGTACACAGATGCAAAGATCTTCGACAAAATTCTGGAAAATAGGATCCAATGCCTCAGCAAGATGGTCATTCACCACAACCAAATAGATTTCATCCCAAGAATTTAAGGATGGTTTAACATCTGTAAATCAATCAATTCAATATACCATATCAGCAAAAATAAAAATTATATGATCATATCAATAGGTGCAGAGAAAGTTTTTGATAAGATTCAACACCCATTCTTTTTTTTAATTTTTTAATTTTTTAATTATGAGAACAAAGATGCAAAGAAAGAGGACAAGGTAAAGTTACAATGGAAGGACAATCACCCATAATATAATTCTCAGAAGTCCCCTTGCTGTTATCTTAACTTTGAACTTTCAGCCAAAGAACATTAAGATAAATAAAATAGAATCCATGTACAGTTACTTTGTCCCTCAAGTCCCCAGATTGTAACACATTATAATATTTCTTAACAGCACACAAGGCTCAACACCCATTCTTGATAAAAACCCTCAAGATGGGAATGAAAGGAACATTTCTCAATATAGTCAAGGCCACCTACCACAAGTCAATGGCAAATGTTATTCTCAATGGAGATAAGTTAAAAGCCTTTCCTCTAAAATCTGGTATAAGACAAGGTTGCCCTCTCTCACCACTCCTATTCAATGTAGTACTGGAAGTATTTTCTCTAGAGATTAGGCAAGAAAAAGATATCCAGGGCATCCAGATAGAAAAGAAAGGAGTCAAACTCTCACTGTTTGCAGATGGCATGATACTACACTTAGAAAACTCTAAAGACTATACCAAAACACTTCTAGAAACAATAGATTCATATAGCAAAGTGGCAGGCTACAAAATTAACACACAAAAATCAATGACCTTATTATACACCAATAATGATAGAGAAGAAATGGACATTAAAAAAATCCCATTCACATCAGTGCCACAGAAACTCAAATATCTTGAAGTCAACTTAACTAAAGTGGTGAAGGACATATACAAAGAAAAATTTAAAAGCCTGCTTCAAGAAATAATAGAGGACACAGGAAATGGAAGCACATACCCTGTTCATGGATTGGCAAGATTAATATCATTAAAAAGACAATAATCTCCAAAGCATTGTACAGATTTAATGCAATCCCTCTAAAGATACCCATGACATTGTTCAAATAAGTGAATCAAACACTCCTGAAATTTATTTGGAACAACAAAAACCCACAAATAAACACCTTGGGAAAAGGAATATGGGAGTCATTGCTTTCCCCAATTTTAAACTGTATAACAATGCAATAGTTATCAAAACAACATGGTATTAGAATAAAGATAGATCCTCAGATCAGTGGAATAGACTTGAGTATTCAGAGAATATTCCTCAGACATACAATCAACTAATCTTTGATAAAGGGGGAATGAAACTCAAAATGGAGCAAGGATAGCTTCTTCAACAAGTGGTGTTGGTACAACTGGTTAGCCACTTGCAAAAAAGAGGATTCAGACCCCCATCTGACACTGTGAACAAAGGTCAAATCCAAATGAGTTAAAGACCTTGATATGAGGCCTGATAGATGCCATAAGGTATATAGAACAACACATAGGTAAAACACTTCATGACATTGACAGTAAGGCTTCTTCAAGGAGGAAACAGCACTCTCCAACAAGTGGAAGCAGAGATAAACAGATGTGATATATTAAGCTGAGAAGCTTCTGCACTTCAATGGAAATAGTGCCTAGGATACAAAAGACACTCATAGCATCGGAGAAACTATTCACCCATACCCATCAGATAAAGGGCTAATATTGAAAATATACAAGGTACTGACAGAACTTAACAACAAAAAAAATAATCTAACCCCACCAAAAAATGGGGAGAAGAAATGAACAGACACTTTGTCAAAGAACAAATACAAATGGCCAAAATACACATGAAAAAATGCTCCTCATCACTAATCATCAGGGAGATGCAAATAAAAACAACTATATGGTGCCATTTCACACCACAGAGACTGGAACATATCACAAAGAACAAGAACAATCAGTGTTGGTGGGGGTGTGGAGATAATGAACTCTTATTCACTGCTAGTGGGAATGCAGTCTAGTCCAGCCTTTATGGAAAACAATATGGAGATTCCTCAAAAAACTGGCAATTGGGTTCCCATATGATCCAGCTATACATTCCTAGGAATATATCCTAGGAACACAAAAATACAATACCAAAACACCTTTCTCACTCCTATATTCATTGCAGTGCTATTTACAATATCCAGATTTGGGAAAGAACCAGGATGCCCTTCAACTGATGAGTGGCTAAAGAAACTGTGGTACATATACACAATGGAATATTATGCAGCTGTCAAGAGAGATGAAGTCATGAAATTTTCCTATATGTGAATGTACATGGAATCTATTATGCTGAGTGGAAAAAGTCAGAAGGAGAGAGATAATCTCACTCATCTATGGGTTTTAAGAAAAATTAAGGACATTATTATAATAATGTCTAGAGACAATAGAGGTGAGGGCTAGAAGGACCAGCTCATTATTTGAAGCTCACCACAAAGAGTAGTGAGTGCAGTTAGGAAAATTACTACACTAACAACTATCATGACTATCTTAATTATTGAGAGAAGTAAAATGCCTGTCTTGAATACAGACAGGGGTTGGGAAGGAGGGAAAAAGCAGCATTGGTGGTGGGAACGCTGCACTGATGAAGGGGGGTGTTCTGTTTATGACTGAAACCCAACTTGTTTGTAATCATGGTGCTTAAATAAAGACTTTATATTTAAAAATAAGATGTTTTCAAAAAAGATAATAAACATGGTGGTCAGAACCTGGAGAGGCATATGCTCACAGTCTGTAGGTAGTTTCAGCAGGGTCAGATCTACATGCTTTCACATAAGTTGCAAGATGTTCATAACACCTCTGACAACCATGCTACAACCTTGGTTGTTCTATCAGGTCAGAACAAGTGATACCTAGGTCTATGCTCAGGGCAGGTGCAGAAAAAAAATCAGATAAAACATGGTTTGCTTTAGTTTTTGGTTTTGAGGCCACAACTAGCAATACACAGGTCTTATTTCTGGCTCTGTATTCAGGACTCACTTCAGACAGGGTTTGGGAACCATATGGAATACCAGGGATAGAACCCAGGTCAGTCACGTGCAAGGTTTGCACCATATTCATCATACTATCTCTTCAATCCTAAGTTTGAAGTAACATTCAGGACCATGACCAAAGTCTTCTGTTGTAATTTGAAACACAAAAATTATTTTAAATAAATATGCTACAATTCTGGGCTGGCCAGACAACCTTTCCTTATTCCATAATTTGATCAAATACTATTAAAAGTGGAGGGATTCTTAGGCTTTTCCAATTTTCAGGATAAAAATAAGTCATATATATTTGACTAAGGAAAACATGAGATGGTAATTTCCTTTGCTACAAAATATTTTGTACAGGATGTACACGGTGAACTTAGATGTAGGAAAGCAAAATTTCCTGATGGAAAACAGGATATATATTTAGTTCTTGATTATTTCCCTTTAGTGACCTATCACAATGACTTATATTTTGAGTAATTACAGGACCTATGTTCAGGATTTTGAAAAACTTTACAAAGTTTTCTGTTTATTCTCCCAATGATGCCATATTAAATATTTTTTCTTGCCATGAAAGAAATAATGCAATTAAAAACAGCTTGTTCAGACCACTGAATGGTAGCAGGTGAGGAAGTCAAAGTATACTCTCAGACCCAGCGTATCGCTTTTCACCTCTGTATTACATGAGCAGCAACTAGAACTTTCCTCAACATCTTCCGTGCATGTGAGATCTTCTTGGTAGAGTCTTCTGAATTCTTCAAGTTGAAGAAAGAAAAAAATGGTAGCTATGTAGGTAGTATCATCTCTGAGCCCTCATCAGTACTAAATTCCTGGTTCCACATTTTTAATTTAAGTTGTTAATTAATTGGCCAAGATAAGTCTCCTTTTGGAAAACAGGCTGCTAAATACTTGAAAATAGTAGCTTGCCTAAAAATGGACGCCTTACCATTCTAAACTTGAGGGTTGGGTTGGGTGGTGGAAGAACGCTGATTTGCTAGTTGTGAAGTTTTTCCTTGTCTCTTACCCCCAACCACATGTGTGCCTTGAGCCCAAACACATTTGAAGCAATGTGACCATTATTGCAATGTGATGTTGCAGAATTTGGCCCTTGGTGTTAGAAGATAAATTGATTTGCTAGCTTGCCACCTTAGTTTTGTTTTGTCTCTCTGGAGTCACATTTTCAGGGTCAAGAACAAACACACTTATCCTAGGCTTTATATTTGAACTGCCAGGTTAGAGGTAAGGAGGTGGGAGTCTAAGGAGGTTTGAGATGAGCTCAAACCCAGGACACCTGAGCAGCCATAGGAGCGCCATATCTAAACAGCCCTGGTTCTTGGCTCATATGTGTGGTTGTTTTTATTTTATTTGTATCACAGTCATGTAAACAATAGTCTCATTATAAAACATGTTATAATTGTGTAGGTTTTTTTTCTTTCAGTGTTGGATATCAACATCTGGTGGTGTTCAGTGCTTATTCCTGACTCTGCTGAGCAATCACTCTTGGTGGGTCTCGGGGACCAGGTGAGATGTCGGAGGTTGAGCCTGGGTTGGTCACTACCTGCTGCGCTCTCTCTCTCTCTCTCTCTCTCTCTCTCTCTCTCTCTCTCTCTCTCTCTCTCTGCCCCAGCACCTGAAATATTTTTAATCTTTTTATTTTATTTTATTTTTGTTTTTTTTTTGGGGGGGGGATCACACCCGGCAGGGCTCAGGGGTTACTCCTAGCTCTGCACTCCTGCAAGGGCTTCTGGGCAGGGGTTGGTCTCAGCACTCACAGCGATGATCAGTGGCAGGTCCTGGAGTGGTGGTCGTAGACGGCAGGCAAGGTCCTCCCTGCTTCACCATTTCTGGTTTAATACACTAACAACTACCATGACAATGTTAATGAGTGAGAGAAGTAGAATGCCTGTCTCTAATACAGGCAGGAGGTGTGGAAGTAGGGAGATGGGGGGCATTGGTGGTCGCAATGTTGTGCTGGTGAAGGGGGATGTTCTTCTTGTGACTGAAACCCAACTATAGTCATGTTTGTAATCACGGTGTGTAAATAAAGATATTATTATTAAAGTAAAAAGAAATCGCACCTGGCTCAGGGGACCATATGGGATGTCCTGGATCGAACTCGCATCCGTCCTGGATCAGCCGCATGCAAGGCAAATGCCCTATGGCTGTGCTACCACTCTGGCCCCAAACCCTTTTATTTAGAAAGACTCTTTAATTTTGAAAATGCTATCCTATTAACTTATTGCAAAAAATAACAATCATTAAGATACATTTTATTACTAATAAATAGAATCATTTAAATCATCCACAATCTGACTGCTCAGAGATGATCATTATTTATGTTTTAATACATATACATATAGCCATAATTCAACTATATTGTATATGGCATCATATACTTATTTTTTCTCACTTAATATTTTGAGCAAAAGGTCCTTTGCATTCTTCTACTACATCATATTAAATCTGCCACCCAATTTTAATTCTATGTATAGTTTATTGAGCTAATGTCTATGGTTTGATATTGAAATTGAGTCTCATTTCTTGCTCATTTTAAATAGTGCCACAATAAGACAGGTCACTATTTATTTGTAATCATCCACAGTCATTGAACTAGAATACTTTTCTAAAAGTGACTTTTCTGAGTAGCAGATGAGAGTGAATTTATTGTGAGATGCTTCCACTCGCTTGTAGAACTGCCCTCCTGACCTCCATTTCCATTCCTAGCGTTTAGTCATCTGGGACTTGTTCTTATAGAGTCCTGCAGAGTCAGCTTCCTGAAGAGGAGGGAGACCATGATTCACATCTAGAAGAGGATCCTTCCTGACTCTCAAGGAATTTCGAAAATTGCAAAAGGCCAATAAGATAGAGGTGTGAATAGTGCTCATATTTATGATATGTCATTTAGGCAACTAGTGTGGGGTGAAAATCAAACTAAATTTTTTAAGTTTTTTTTTTTAAATCCAAAGCCTTATGATTTACAAAGTTATTCATAGTTGTGATTTAGACATACATTGTTTCAAGCATCAACTCCAACTGCTGAGTTTTCACAAATAGCCTAATTGCCACTAATTGCACCTTCACACTGTTATATGGCATTGAATCAAGGAGTTATAAACACTACACTAAGCCCATGCCCTGTAATTAAAGAACAACAACAAAAGAAAAAAAAACAAAAAACAAAGCAGAACAAGCCTTTGTCTTTTTGCTCCTTATTCAATCATGAGTAATCCTTGGTTGGTTTATAGTCCCTACTTTACTTCTTTTCCAACAACTCTTAAGATTTTTCTTTTGTTTTCCTTTTAGAAGAGGTCGTATACTATGTCAAAAGTGAGTTCTTTCAACTTCAAGTGCCTTGGTAAATAAAAATTTCAGCTTAAATTATTTATGTTTATAAACACTGAGCTTCGTAACCCCCGAGTCCCTCTCTGTATCAGATTTCTCTTCTGGGAATCTAAAAGTAATCCTTCTGCATCTGGGCTTCTGAGGGAAAAAAAATCAGTAAGGAGGAAAACAGTGACATCTATTAGAATTACAACAGCAATTTAGTGACTCGGTTATTCAGGGGCACCTTTGCATTTATTATTTTAGCTAATCAACAAAAACATATTTTTGAATTATAAGAGTGTGAGATATGGAGTAGAATAGGAATTGTTTAGTCATTACAGACCACAGAGGAACATTGAATACATGTGAATGTGGTGTGAAACATCCCTTGAAGCTGAGGTCTCCTATGTTTTAAAGAGAGTGCTTCTTGGGTACATTTGAGCCATTACCCCCAAACTGCAGGCACTTATTTTCAGTCTCTCGTGGCTTGGGACTGTGGTTTATTTGTTTTCTTACACAAAAATGCAAGGAGTTATATAATCTCTGCAGTGGGCAGACTCATAATGTCCCAACTACAATAGCTCCTTCTTTTCCAAATGCATTAAATATAAATCAACCATTTTTCATTAATAAAGCACTTTCCACTCCTTGTGCCTGTCTCTTCTCTCTTTCTCTTCTGCACAGGCCTGCTTTCTGTTTCCAGCTCCTTGCCTGCATTAATTTCCTCTGCTTCTAGGAGCTTACTCACACATCTCTTTTTAGTTTCCTTTGTAACAGCTCCAACACATTTCCTTTCACATTTGTGATTTTTGCTTAGCAATTCTCCCTTATTTTTTTCTCATTGAACCTTGTTTATTTTTATTTTTTATCCCAATGGTCTAATTTTTTTCCATGCCTGTCACATTTAATTGAAATTTGCCATATGATTAAGATGAAGAAAGCCTCTTTCATGCTTAAAAGAAAAGACACTACCACAATAGAGTTTCTGCTTATCCTAGAGGGCTGCCTCTACACCAGGTTCCCCTGCTCTTTCTTTAATAAAGCAGATTCAAGAACAGCTTTGTACATTATCTTGAACACACTAGGGCCACATAGATTTCAGATGTGTGAATATTATTTCTTCCTTCCTTCCTTCCTTCCTTCCTTCCTTCCTTCCTTCCTTCCTTCCTTCCTTCCTTCCTTCCTTCCTTCCTTCCTTCCTTCCTTCCTTCTCTTTTCTTCTTTCCTTTTTCTCTTTCTTTCTTTTCTTCCTTCCTTCCTTCCTTCCTTCCTTCCTTCCTTCCTTCCTTCCCTTTTCTTCTTTCCTCTTTCTTTCTTTCTTTCTTTCTTTCTTTCTTTCTTTCTTTCTATCTTTCTTTCTTTCTTTCTTTCTTTCTTTCGTTCTTTCTTTCTTTCTTTCTTTCCTCTTTCTTTCTTTCTTTCTTTCTTTCTTTCTTTCTTTCTTTCTTTCTTTCTTTCTTTCTTTCTTTCTTTCTTTCTTTCTTTCTTTCTTTCTTTCTTTCTTTCTTTCTTTCTTTCTTTCTTTCTTTCTTTCTTTCTTTCTTTCTTTCTTTCTTCTTTCTTTCTTTCTTTCTTTCTTTCTTTCTTTCTTTCTTTCTTTCTTTCTTTCTTTCTTTCTTTCTTTCTTTCTTTCTTTCTTTCTTTCTTTCTTTCTTTCTTTCTTTCTTTCTTTCTTTCTTTCTTTCTTTCTTTCTTTCTTTCTTTCTTTCTTTCTTTCTTTCTTTCTTTCTTTCTTTCTTTCTTTCTTTCTTTCTTTCTTTCTTTCCTTTCTTTCTTTCTTTCTTTATTTTTCTTTCTTTCGTCTCTCCCCGCAATGCTCAGGGCCTACTCCCAGTTTAGAGATTGCTCCTGGTGGTGCTCAAGGGATCTTATGGTACAAGAGATCAAGCTTTGGCCTTCAGCATACAAAGCATACATATGGCCACTGAGCTATCCTTTCAACACTGTTACTTTCTTAATCATTATGGCTTATGCTTGTTGTGAAATTCATCCCAGTTTCCTCACTGTTTCTGCTATAGTTAGCTGTTTTCTACTGAAAATCTTTCTTGTCAAAAGGGGAAATTTGACTTGTCACGTGCTTCAATTCCTAAAAGAAGGTATTACCTAGAGATAAAGTGTATGTTAAAGAGTTTTCTCGTGGCCATCTCGTAGTGCAGGCAAGGTATGGTATCCCGTGTGGTATCCCGAGTTGCCACCTTAGTTTGTCCGCCCTTTGTATCCAAGGGTGCCTGTGGACAGAAAAGCTGAGAGGTTATTTAAAATAGACAAAGGCATTAAAAGGTAGTGTTATGGTATGTTGCCATTGCAGTCCGTGATTTCCCTTGGTGTTCTATACTTGTGTTCCTGTATACGAACTCTAAGGGATTATTGTGGGCCTTTGTTGTAGAAGTCTGATTACATACCTGTTCTCTCTATGCTGCTGTTTCTGTTGTTGCTGTTTTCTTTGTGGTATAATGTGTAGTCAAGAGTTTGCGTTGTTCCTTTTTCATGTATTTTGGACACTGCTCCCACGTATATGTTGACTATTACAGTGTTCGGAGTTTCTACCCTGTTAAACCCTGTTATTTGATTGTTAGGTATTAGTTGTGTATTAGTTGTGTATAAAATATGTGTTCTAGTATAAAATATGTGTCGCAGTACCTGCGACGTGCAGACTTAAACTACAGGCTCTATTCTTCGAACACATTCAACCAAAACAGCATTCCCTCTCCTCTCTTCTCACTACTTTTTTTTCTATTTCTTCTCATTACTTTTTTCCCTTGCTCTTCCCCTTTTCTTTCTAAGGTATTTTCTCTTTTCTCTTCCTTCATACCCCTCCCATATACCTTCCCCTTTCTCCCCTCCAGAAATCCAACTATCCCTTCACCCCTCAATCCCATCCAGATCTCCCACCATATTAAAACTCTTCACCCTCAGTCCTTATTCTATTAGGCATCAAGATCGACCTCCTACCCAACGAACCAGTACCCAGCACCCAGGCGAGGGGACTCCCAGTTAAACACACACCTCGTCTCCTGCAAGAAAAGACAGCCAACTCCCCTGTGGACTCACGCTGCGAGGCCCTCCCTACCAACTCCCCCTAACGCGGACTGTTTCTTGAAACCGGACCTAGGTCCAAAAGTATCCCCAATGCAAGAACTCTTCCACGACCTCCCTGCCGCAAATTTTTACCAATCTGAAGAAGGTCAGGGGGTGTGTTAGGAAGATGCCTGGGAACCCACACACTACAAGAAAAACCCAAAAGACAATGGGAAAAACTGTACTTCCAACATAGGCATAAGACCTGTAATACACCACCTCTTTACTTGCTCTCCCCCAAATGTAATATAGTCTTCTGCACCACTTTGGTACTTTAAAAACTTCGCTAACTCATTTTATTTCTTTTTTTTGTTTGTTTGTTTTTTCTTTTTTTAAAATTTATTTATTTATCTTTTTTAAATGTTTGTCCTACATATACATTTGTGAGCACATACATGTTTAATTCCTTATTATTTTTTTTTCTTTTCTCTTTTTTTCTCTTTTCGTTTTTGGGTAAGTGACCTGTTTCTGTTATCCCATCAGTCCACCCACAAATACACCGACATTATAATGTAGCACCACTTCCCCCTGCAAAGGCACACTAAATAAAGGGGAAATCTTACATATAAAAAAAAATAGCTCTTATCTACTAGAGATAGGAACTCATAGTTGTTTACAATATAGGGATATCTCCTACCTTGAAAATATGTCATGTGGAATCAACTTAGACCTCAGGTGATTAGATACCATTCATCCAGCCTTGAACCCTTGATCCCCAACATAGAAACGGCACAGTTCTTCACAATAGCTGCAGGAAACAAACTCCATCCGGGACAGCCTTAATACTGCGGGATCAACAACAAGGCCCAGCTCTAACATGATATCCTGACAACGAGGAAAATGCGAACAACTTGACCTTAGAGCAGATTAGTCTACCTTACCAACTAACGACAAGACAAAACCAGAAGTCTTGGCACCCTTTGGTAGGTCCAAAAGCCAAGATCGGGATTTACAGATGACTGGCTGCTAGAACCACGACCAGACTGTATACATCTTGGGACCAATAAAAAAGCCCTAGTTTAGGGTTTGAACTATGACCTGCACAATAATCATGATCCCCAGTCCCAAAGGTCCGGCAGAGACAATTGCAACGGAATGGGGCTTTTAGAAGCAAAAAGAAAGACGCTATCCTAGGTGCCACCCTAGGTTCAGTGCAAAGACCAAGATCACCAACCACAGAAGATGGATTAAAATGACACTGAGGTAACAGAACCTCTAGAACCACAAAGACTGACTTCATCATAAGTCCCACCTCAGGATCTGTGAAGATACTGAGACCTCTAAACACAGAGCAGAAGTCTTCCACACACCAAAAAAAGAAAAAAAAAAAAAAAAAAGAAACACCACCGGGAGAGTAAAGGATCCTGAGCAAAGTCTAGAGTTGATCCCATGACAGAATGCTCCAAGGACGGAGAAACCTCATATCTCTTAGGCCAAGTGAATTCCTTTTCGAATGACCCCAATATTTACTGTGCCAGGGCAGGAGGGAAAAAACAAAAATACAAAAAGCACAAAACCTTGGTTATATATATATATATATATATATATTACCTCCATTTATTATTGTTATTATTAGTTTTGATTTACCTATCTATTTTGGTCGATTTCTCTGTTTGGGTGTGATTATTGAAAGTGTTGTCCCCAATTATACTTATTTTTTTTCTCTTCCTTTCTTTTCTTTCGTTATGTGCTATGCATGTTTCTCATTTCAAGACCATGGCGTGTTTTTTTTTGTTTGTTTGTTTGTTTGTTTTTGTCTGTTCTTTGTGGTGCTTATCGATATAGCTGGAGCCCTCACTGGATATTTGACACTTCTTTTGGTACTAGTGGAGTGTTTCACCTTCTTTTTCTCCATCTCCCAAATTGATGATGAGAGCCTTTAGAAGGACTCCGCCCATTTTCGGGGTATTAGACTCTTACCCCAGTTTATTACTTTTCTCTTTTTCAAACAAAACCACGCAACTTGAACTAGCTAGTCCTGCCTCCAGTTAGAGGGGGAAATAAGGGAGGCATCAAGACCAAACAGGTGCAAGACTACTAAGTAGTGGGTTAGATACAGAGGGGACCACATATTCTAGCCGCCCTGGGGTGAGGGAAAAGGAAATGGGAGGTAGGACAGAAACGGAGGTGTAGGGAGGACAATTTGGCGATGGGAATCCCCCCTGATTTTATGTAAATATGTACCTAAAATATTATTGTCAACAATATGTAAGCCACTATGATCAAAATAAAAATTATAAAATAAAAAAAATTAAATCTTTAAAAAAAAAAGAAAAAGAAAGAAAAGGGGAAATTTGGAGGCCTTAAGCCCTTAATCAGAATCCAAAAATTATTTAAAGAAAGGTGTTAAGAGGATGGATAGATTATACAGTGGGTAGGATACAATCTTATCTTGCACTTACCTTGCACATGACTGACCTTGATTTGATCCCCGGCATCCCATATGGTTCTCTGAGCACCACCAGGAGTGATTGTTCCTGAGCTCAGAGCCAGGAGTAACCTGAAGCATTGCCAAAGTGCCTCCTCCTATAATAAAGGAAATTGTTAAATTCAGACAATCATCACAAGAACTCGTCCATTGGTGGAAAAGAACCTGAGAGGTAAAATGAATTCAAGATCAGTGAATAGTTGTGATGTGGGTTTCATGAAGAAGAGCTCATTCTGCTTAAGGGTGGATCTTCTCAGGGTGGGGGAGCTCCCAAGTGGTGCTCAGCTACTTGGAAGGCCAGCTGGGCTGGTAATTAAACTAAAGGGTCTGAGAATGTGATACTACTTGGACCTTGAAATGCTGGGGATGCCCAGACCACCTTGGTAGTTATGGGGTCATTGGTGCCCAGGTGACATATAGTATTGGAAATTAAACCTTATTCAGGAACATACTAGACATGAGCCCATGGCACTGTTCTAATTCCAGCCCTGCTTGTAGGACTTTATATTGGACACACTTCTTACTGTCTGCTGGAGATTTTCTGAAACATGGATTGAATTGGCACATACTTTTTCTGAGGTGGTGCTCAAGTCCATTCTGAAAAGTTGCACGTGGAGAGTACTCCCCACTGAGTCATTTTCTTATTTTTATTAATTGGCCTGGACCCAGATACAGAATCAAAAGCTATTTTAATGCTCACAACTCAGACATCTAAAACAAGATTTCAGGGACACAATATGTCATTTTGAAAAAGGCAAAAAAAAGTCTTACTCTAATTCATTAAACTAGACTGACATTCTATTTGCCATTTTGAAGGCACTTTTGCCTTCTAAAACATACTTAGATCAGGGCTGGAGAGATAGTACAGTGTAGGGCTGCCTTACAAGCAGCCAATCCAGAATGGACGGTAGTTCAAATCCCAGCATCCCATATGGTCCCCCAAGCCTGCCAGGAGCGATTAACAAAAGAAAACTTGGGAGATTATAACAATGTTCAGAGATAAATGCAATATTCTTCCTATCTTTTTGTCTCTATTGTGGCGTTTTTGAAGTATTTTCCCTCATGCTTATTTTCTTTTCATAAATGATGTGGATTAAAGCTCTCTCAGATCAAATATTCTGTAATAAAATGTGACTCACCTCTCTACATCATCGTAAAAGTCTTTAAGTCAGTAACTCAAGTAACTCAAGTGGCTGACTCAGTAACTGCCCAGCATCAGCTTTATTGAAATAATCCTGCAATCTGGAAGTTAGAGGTGAAATAATTCATGAAGTCACCCTGTTGCAGCTGTTCTGGACCAGGATAAGAGTCTTTTCAGGGGCATTTTTTTCAATTACTCTTTTAATTTAGTTTTATAATTATCAGTCATGTGACAACTTTGCTCATTAATTTGACAAGTTTCCATTCAGACTAGCTCAAGTTTGGAACCTGGGTCCAGAGAGATAGCATGGACGTAAGGCGTTTGCCTTGAATGCAGAAGGTTGGTGATTCGAATCCCGACATCCCATATGGTCCCCCTTGCCTGCCAGGAGCAATTTCTGAGCATAGAGCCAGGAGGAACCCCTGAGTGCGACCGGGTGTGACCCAAAAACCAAAAAAAAAAGTTTGAAACCTACCACTAAAGAAGAAGAGTAGACTTTCTGAAATAAAATAGCATTATTGACAAAGGGACAACAGATTAGAAGCCAGTTAAGGGGATTATTTATGAAATCTAAAGGGTCAACAGATTAGAAGCCAGTTAAAGGGATTTTTCACGCCTCATCTAATCTTGTCCACTGTCTAGACTGTTGAGTAGCAATGCTTATCAAGGTGTTCTGGATTGTTCTGGATTGATGACTAGGGCAATAAAGAAATATCTCTATGTCTGAGTACTTTCCAGGGAGCTGTCTACTCTAGTTGTCAATGCCAAATATGGGAAGACTGGAAGCAGGCAGAAAAAAGTAATTGGAGTAAGGGGAGTGAGTGGAATAAACAGCACAATCCATTTAAGGAAACATAAGCTTTTACAATCAGGTCTGATTGTGGTCCCTAATCCTCAAGAAGAATATCTTTAGATCTCTTCAGTGGTAAAACTATCGTCATCAAGATTCTTTTCAAAATCAGTGTTTGCTGCTTTCTCAATTCCTAGATCAGTTTCTTCCCTCTTTGGAATACCCTATATCCTTGTCTACCTGGAATATTTGAATTTTTCTTAAGCTGCAGCTAATTTAGTTCTCATTTTCTTTAGGAAGATTCCATGGAGCCCCTAATTAGATCAATCTCTCTTCATGTATATATATATACATGTATACATATATATATACATGTACACACACACACACACACACACACACACACACACACACACACACACACATATATATATATACATGGGTCCACATTCAGTGGTGTTCAGGAGTTACTTCTGGCTCTCTGCTAAGAAATAGCTCCTGGCAGGCATGGGGAACCATATGGAATGCCAGAATTTGAACCACCATTGGTCCTGGGTCAGTCTCTTGCAAGGCAAATGCCCTACCACTGTGCTATCTCTCCAGCCCTTCTCTCTCTTTTTTTAAGTCAAGTGCCTACTATAGTTTCAAGAATTCTAAACTTAAAATTTTATTTCTTTTATTTTTTTTCTAATAACTGAACTCTGAAAACACACCAGTAGCTTTATTCATACTTCTGTCTGCTGTGCCTTTCATAAAATCTAGCACATAGAAGGAACTCTTGACACTTCGGAAGAGTGAATGGAAAAGGGAGCATTTGATAACATCAATCTAGAAGACAGAGAACCCAGAGATGACACAGAACTTGTTTCTGTATTATCAGGATGTTTCGATTAAGTGTTTTCTAAGAAAATGCCATGAGTCAAATAGCCTTTTGGTTTCTAATGGATCATAAGTTTAGCATGAAGGAAAACTGAGAAATATTTGAGTTCAATATCATACTTTAAAAAAAGAGAATTTTCTAGGCCTTTATGAACAAGTGAAGGACTGAGTTTTTTTCACTTTTAGGCTACTAACTTATCAGGAAACTCATCGCTACAGATGGCAATGTCTTTCATAATTAGGCATAACTTACTACTTTGAAGACTTCAGTTGGATATTATTTGAATAAAATTGAGCTACTTTATTATTTTTGTCGTTTTTTACTTCATTAAAAAGAAAACACTTAAGGTAATTATCAAGGTTTCTATCTCTTCTCCGATTGGTTACACACTTGACTTGTTCCCTGGGTCTATTATCTTCTGGACCCACTCTGTTCAACAGTCACTAGGTTTGCCGTTACCAATGAAGTGATCAGAGCAGCTTGTGATCTGTATTCTTTGACATTTCTTGGCTCAATTCATCCTAGAAAATGGTTTCTTTTGTCTTGCTGTTCTATGCTTGTCAAAGATAAATGCTTCAAAGCAGAAGTTTAGAAATGTGGTTGGTGTGTGTAAAATATTTATAAGTATTCTCATATCAGAATTATATCCAATGCATGACTCATTTTGCTAAAGAGAGCTGAGGTAAGAAAAGTAATATTAAATAGATTATAGGGTCATGGCAAGTGTAGATGGAATATAAGACCTGAGAGATGGTACAAGAAGTAAGGTACTTCCCTTGCCTGTAGTCACTTTGACTGACTCTGGTTGAATTCTTAGTATGGTCCACAAAATAGTGTACTAGTAACAGCCCCTGACACCCGCTCTAGATACCCTAGATGTTGCCCTGTGTGGCCCAAAATCTGGAAAAGGGAACGAAAACAGAATTTTATAATACAAAATAAAAATTGCAGAAGAAAAAATGTTTTCTATGTCATTTCTTTATATTTTTCTGTTAACTTATAAAAAGTAAATTAAATAACCTTTATTTTTGGAAAGCAAAATCTAGAGATAAACTATTGAGAGAGTAGTAGGCTATGGAAGGTTAAAATAGAGTGTGGGTTGTTCAGTGCATATATTATATTCTTAAGTTCTTCATGGATGATTTGAGGTAAAGCAGAGTTGAAAATTTTTATTCTCCTTTTTAATGCAAGCAATATAATAATTAAATCAACCATAAAGTAGAAAGTCCTTTTAAAATTTATTGTTATCAGCAGTAAAGGAATCACTTATAAATGATATTGATATGTGCCTTGTGTTAACAATCACATACAAAGAATGTTTCAGAGAGAAACCTGTCCTTTGTATCATACTGTTTTCATACTGTTGTCTTCATTTTTGGCTTTTTTGCCCTACCCATGTTTATGAATTATTTTCTGCTCTGCTCAGAAGTGATCCCTGATGTGCTCAGGGGACCATATGCAATGCAACTCAGAGTTAGCAGAACACAAAACAAACACTATA
Organism: Suncus etruscus; assembly: GCF_024139225.1. Taxonomy (NCBI): domain Eukaryota; kingdom Metazoa; phylum Chordata; class Mammalia; order Eulipotyphla; family Soricidae; genus Suncus; species Suncus etruscus. The sequence goes on from NC_064849.1 coordinate 97,919,509, forward strand.
ACCCATGAAAAACAATCACAAATCCTCAAGTTTTGCTTAATATTGATGATGAATTTGTATTGAGTGATCCTTATTTTCTTATCTAGTTTCCTCTTGTCCTCAATAACACATATTTTCAAAATGACTAGAGAAGGAGAATACTGCTATATATTTTTCACAACAATGAAGATATGGATTGTAAATTAAGTAGATTATTCTGGTGCCCAAAAGATACAACTATACTTGAATTTGCCTCAGGGGGACAGAGACAATAAGGCAAACTGGAGAAGATGGCCTACTTTAGGTGAGATGGTCTAGTGAAACAAAATTTTCTTCTCTTTTTCTTTACAAAAGTAGGCCCATATCCAGAGTTGCCCAGAGGGTTACTGCTGGTTCTGTGCCTAGGAATTAGTTTCAGCGGTGCTCAGGGGACCATATAGGATACTAGAGATTGAACTTTGGTTGGCTCCATGCAAGACACTCCAGTCCCCAAACTGAAGTTTCTTAGTAGGCAATTTGTTGCTAGGTCAAAGACAAGCTTTACTAGGGGCTTTATACTCATAATATCCAGGATTCATTATAAAATTCAGGAACATGATCCACAAAAAGCAAAAATGGCAGCAGGCATTAGCTTCCATTTCTTCTCTTCCCTTTTCCTCATGGAACTCTGATGTTGTATAGGTATTTCTTTGTTTTTTGTTGTTGTTTAAGCTACCTCAATCCCAGGGGATGAATTGTATTCTAAAACAAGATAATCTTTACACTTTCCTTCTGTTTGATTAGTTTAAGTATGTGCTCATGAAAAGACTCTTGCCGGTAGGAAAGGGACATTTACCCTTGTTTTTTTAAAGAAAGGATTGTAAAGTTAGTCACACAGGAAGGAGACAGTTTATTGTTCTAGGAATTCCATCACATCTGTATATGATGCTTTGAACTACATCAGTTATTATACAACAGGACTGTGCTAACCAGAAGTATAAGACACAGATGAGTGGAGCAGAAAGATGGCAACACTAGGGCCAAGACTAAATGAAACATTAAAATAACCAACCACAGACTTGCTATTGGGAACTGAATTATGTCTCTACAAAATTTAGATGTGAAGTCTTAACTACCATATTGTAAAATATAACCTGTATTTGGAGGTAGGGTAGTAGAAGAGGTAATTAGGTTAAATGAAGTCATAGCAAGGCCCTTATCCAAACTTCACATGTTTCAATGAGAGAGGCAATTAAGATATAGGTAGAGTTTGCATGTGAAAATAGTAAGTGGTCCTCTGCAAACCAAGAGAAAAGTTTCAGGAGAAACCCAATCTCCAACACTTTGATGTTAACCTTTCAGAGGATGTTGCAGTGCAGGGTGTGTGTGTGTGTGTGTGTGTGTGTGTGTGTGTGTGTGTGTGTGTGTTTGAAAATGGGGATCCCACATGCAAATAATTTTTTTCTTTAAGCCACCCCATTTGTGTCGTTTAATATGGAAGTCCTTATGAATGAATATACTTCTTTATCTTTAATTTTCTTGACAAATAAGGTCATAAAACTTTTGCTTCTTATGTCAAATTATGCAGTAGTTTTTAGTACTATTCTAATAAAGTTGCTAAAAGCACAAATATTTTTGTAGTGACATTTTATGATAGCTGGAAGCAAGTCTAAGTACAGAAGATGTAGCTGAAACATCCAATACTGAAGGCCAAATCACCATGAAGGATAATCTTGGGTAACACTGCCATAAACACCAGGAGTGATAGGTCATCTAGAGGTCAAAAGGAAATGGAAGATGTTGGGAGGAGGAATGGTGGTGGCATTTTCATTCCCTCTACCCCTTCCCCCATAACAGTCTAGGGTGTTGGTCTTTGTTCTCCCAATCATCCCACAGTTAGACCTTAGGATGGAGCCTCATGAGGATCTGGTTTGCGGTTGAAGGACAGAGTGAAACTATCTCATGTGTGGGCTTAAACAGATGACTATGACCTCAAACCCACCAATCAAATTAACTAGTAACAGATGAAAAATAAAATTTGATCAGCTTGAGGGATGGAGAGTTCATAAAGTCTTGTGTAGTAGTTACAGTTGATGCCATGGAATTTACTTCTTTTTATGGATGTTCTTCCTACTAATTTAGGTGGTTCCAAGTTCTAACTGCAAAACAGGAAGTTGGGCAACCACGAGACAAAAAGAGATCAGCTGACAGCATATCAGTACCACAGATATATTGTCAAATAGCTCAGACTTGGCCCTGTGCTACAAAATAAGAAATGATCCTCTCATGTCTAAATATGAAATTATGTGTGTTAAGCCAAGAATATTCTTCGAGTGGTCAGGTTGACCATAACCATATACTTGTTCAAGTGCCAGTGCTTAGACTCAAATAGAAAACCTCTTTAATCTTCTTGCTTACAAAATGTTCCCAGCTAACTATTTTTTTAATCTGAAATTTATTATTATTATTTTTTTGCAGGGACCAAACCAGGATTACTTCTGGTTTGGTTCCTAGGAGTGCTTAGGGGATCTTGCGGTGTTGGGAATTGAACTGGGATTCCTAGATGCAAAGCGTATGCTTTAGTTCTCTGGAAATGTTAGCTCTGGATGCACAAAGAGTGGAGTCAGTGATGTAAAAAATAAAGGAGTTTATTCCAGAATGCTGGGGCCACACCTCTTGCAGACAACCATGACCAATGGTACTTACAAGCCCTTTTATAGGGCGGCTGGGGTTCAAGCTAGAGGTAAAACTATAGGTTTTTAGTACATGTTCTGTTAGCCATTCTTAAATTAGTTGGTTGAAGTAGAGGAGGATCTCAGGTGTCCATTGGGCGCCCGCGACCTTAGCGTGAACTTACATAAAGTTTATTGTCCGAAGATCCTCCGGATGTTGCTAGTTAACTGTCTTGGTACATGCCCTTGAAGTTCCTGGAACTGGTTGTTCTAGGCCTACTCTCTTCTGCCACATATCCTAGGCCTGTCATGGCAGACCTTATGTCTATAAGCAAAGCACAGTTACAGAAGCAAAACAACAGCAGTTAATTCTAAACTTGTATTTCCTTCTAACAATAAAGCATTCTAAGATCTCTATTTTATTTATTCACCCACTTTTAGTGCATTCAGTTGCCTGTCAAATCAGTGAAGATAACTTTCAGTGTATTTGTTTACCCAGTAGCTCCAGTTCCTTCTCTGGAAACTGATTCATCCTGGAGATGATATAAAATCAATATAAAATCACACTATTATTTATTAAGAACAGACAACACATTTTCTTTTTCAGATTTTTGGAAGTGGAATTCAAAGATGTTATTTGCCTTTTCTGGTCATTTAAATCGAGGTGTATGGATCATCTCACAGCATAACCACAGTGAATAGAAAAAATTTATTTTATAGATAGTGAAAGATGAAGTAGGCATGCAGTGAATCACTAAAATGAGGAAGTACATGGCTGGAGTTGAGATTGCGGGATAAAGATGAGGAATTTCGCAGCATTTAGCTCCTGATAACTTTAAATTTTGGTTCCCAGGCTTTAGAAAGACCCACGCTACCCATTAATTCTGAGGTTCCTCCAGATCCCTTTATTTTAAAGTCATCTCCTATTTTCTTTGGCCATACAATTTGTTTGAATGGATTTCTCTATTTTTATATCCAAAACCATCTTGCTCAATGCAAAATTGAAGTTCAAACTTTTGTTTTGGTGGTTAATACCATTCCCCAATTGGAGCAGGCATATATAGTTTTTATCTTCATAGCTGTTTATTTCCAACATACTAGAATTATTCATGACAATACAGTTTATTTCTTATACTCTCACCTCCTGTATTTATGGCTCTTTCTACTGTCTTACATAACTTAGCTTCTACCTAAAACTCTTCTTCCTAGTACTGCCTTGCAGCCAATACCTTTTGAAAAAGTCAGCTAAAACTTTGTCCTTCTGTGCGTCTCCTTCTTTTTTTTTTTTTAAATAATATCCTTATTTAAAGCACCATGATTCCACAACCTAATTGTAGTTGGTTTCAATCATAAAAAACACCCCCCTTCACCAGTGCAACCATTCCACCCACCAATGCCCTCATTTCCCTCCTCACCCCTCATCCCGCCCTGCACTTCAAGACAGGCATTCTACTTCTCTCCCACTCTTTAACATTGTCCATGATAGTAGTTAGTGTAGTTATTTCTCTAACTGCAACTCACTACTCTTTGTGGTGAGCTTCATATTACGAGCTGGTCCTTCTGGTCCTCAATCTCTGTTGTCTTTGGGCATTATTACATTAATTTTCTGTGCAGCCTTTTAACTTACAAAAATTTCTATTTTTAAATTGCTATAGTATAATTTTTCTTACCTATGTTTTTGTGACAATAACTTATGATACTAAAACTATAGATCCCTGGATCTATAGATTCCTAAAGCAGTGTTAGGAGTGGGGAGTACACTGCACTTGAGCATCGCACCAGGAATAACCTCTCGAATATAGCTAGTTGTGGTCACACACACACACAATTTCATTTTATTTGTATTTTCTTCCACTCTAAACTCCTTGGAGAGCAACTCTCTATAAACCTTGACTTTGAATAATCCACTGCCTAATGGGACATATAATCAAGAGGTATTATAATTATAAAGACAAATACCACTAACACCAATAATGCTGGGAACAATATGTGTGCCTTAAAATCAAACCAGGGTTGGATATATGTTGGGTCTAGGCTCTAACCCACTGTCTATATCTCTCCTTCCAACCTTTGCCTTGAAAAGCTTTTTTGTAATCCTCATTTTATTTTCTTAAGTTCTGATATAGTGAGGCAGGAGAGATAGGACAGCAATAGGGCATTTACCTTGCATGCGGCCAACCTAGGATGGACCTGGGTTCGATCCTCGGCATCCCATATGGTTCCCTGAGCCTGCCAGGAGCAATTTCTGAGAGTCAGAAGTAACCCCTGAGCACCTCTGGGTGTGGCCCAAAAAACAAAACAAAACAAAAGTTTTGATATAGTGATCAGGGATGGAGCTTAAATGTCTGAGTGAATGCTTTGCATGTAGGAAGCCTGTGTTTGCTCTCTAGTACCATGTGTCTCCTGAGCACTGCTGGGTATGGTTCCCCAAAGCAAAACAGCAACAAAAACACCTGAAATTGTATACAATATTGGAAACACTCTGTGGAAACCTATGTTTGAGGTCCAGCTCTTATCAGTTATTAGGGCATACCCTGTGAAAAATAAATTAGCATAACTGTAAAAGATAATAATAAAGATAATAAAACTGTAAATAAACTCCTTTGCAAGAAAAAAAAGACATATACCAGCTTCTTGTCTTTTAGAATATCTTCTATCATCAACATTACCTTATTTATCAGATCTTCATATTTAACCTAATTCTCTTCATTGTATCATAGAGATGACATTAACTACTCTTGTAAAGGTGGGCATATTGGTTTTATGTATGTATATATGCATGTGTGAGTATGTGCTTAATATGTAAGAGAGGAATTAATGGTTAATGGAGAAAAAGTAAAGCTGTTTTTTTAAAAATAATTATCTTTATTTAAACACCGTCATTACAAACATGATTATAGTTGTGTGATTACAGTCATGCAAAGAACACCCCCCTTCACAGTGCAACATTCCCACCATCAATTTCCCAGATCTCCCTCCTCCCCACACCCCCACACCTGTACCCGAGACAGGCTTTCTACTTCCCTCATTCATTCACATTGTTATGATAGTTTTCAGTGTAGTCATCTCTCCAACTGCACTCATCACTCTATGTGATGAGCTTCATGTCATGAGCTGCACCTACCAGCCCTCATCTCTCTTGTCTCTGAGATACTGTTAAAAATGTCTTTCATTTTTCTTAAAGCCCATAGATGAGCGAAACCATTCTGCGTCTTTCTCTCTCCCTTTGATTTACTTCACTCAGCATAATAGATTCCATGTACATCCATGTATAAAAAAATTTCATGACTTCATCTCTCCTGAGTATAGTATTCCATTGTATATGTATATGTATATGTATATATGTATATGTATATGTACCACAGTTTCTTTAGCCACTCATCTGTTGAAGGGCATCTTGGTTGTTTCCGGAATCTGGCTATTGTAAATAGCGCTGCAATGAATATAGGTGTAAGGAAGGGATTTTTGTATTGTATTTTTGTGTTCCTCGGGTATATTCCTAGGAGTGGTATAGCTGGATCGTATGGAAGCTCAATTTCCAGTTTGTAAAGGAATCTCCATATCGCTTTCCATAAAGGTTGTACTAGACGGCATTCCCACCAGCAGTGAAAAAGAGCTGTTTCCTAGATTCTTTTCCATTTAATACTTCTAGATTCCAGCAAAACATAGAAGACTCATTCCTTAACCTTTCTTTTTTTTTTTTTAAAGAAATTTATTTTTTTTTTGGTTTTTGGGCCACACCTGTTTGATGCTCAGGGGTTACTCCTGGCTAAGCACTCAGAAATTGCCCCTGGCTTGGGGGGACCATATGGGATGCGGGGGATCAAACTGCAGTCCTTCCTTGGTTAGCGCTGGCAAGGCAGACACCTTACCTCTAGCACCACCTCACCAACCCCATCCTTAACCCTTCTTTTTGCACCTGAGAAATTAGCATTTGCTGACTGATCTCTTGGCTGACCTATGTCTGAGAAGGCATCTTTCATGAGGGCTGTATCTTTACTTGTGGAATGAGCAGGAATCATTACAAAGGATGGCACAGTATTATTCACCTATCATCAAGGTAGGCTGGAAGCAGTTTTGCCTTTCCTGGCTCCTGGAGTAGATATTTTATTCTTAACTAGATTAATCTATTTTCTGTTTTTACCTTCCCACCTTCATCAGAGTCCTAGGATGTCTACTAGGTATAAACTCTAGCCTTGAGGAGGTAATGTTTGTATTTGTAATGTTCAATTTTGTAGTCTTAGAATCCTGAAAAAGTTAAGCATCCTCCCTCAAGCCATACCAAATTTGGTATGATGTCCTAGGACTTAAAAAAAATCCTTTAATTGGAGGATTTCAGTTGCCAGTTCAGTTAATTGAGTTTATGATTCATTGTCCAAAATCCAAGTCACAGTTTTGTGATGAAATAAGAAACTAATTTCCCCCCAAGATTCAGACTCCAAATATACAAGTGGAAAGTTCGCATCAAGGTCAGTTCTAACCCTGTCACAGGCTGATCAGATCAGCCTGGAATTGCAAAGCAGGAAATGTGAAGTTTATGGATGTATTGGCTCAGTGCCTAACATGTACCAGCTCACTGACAATTGGTTGTTGATCAATTCATACTGTTGTGCACCATGGGCCATCTTTGAGGAGTCTCATTTTCTTATGGATAGAAGCTGGAGTCAGAGAGATAGTACAGGGTTAAGGTGCTTGCCTTGTACAGGGTTAAGGTGCATGACACTGGCTCACTCCTTGGCACCACTTTGATTTTTTGAACAATGCTAGGAGTGATGCCCAAGAGCAGAACCAGAAGGTACCCCTGAGCACCATTGAATGTTACCCAAAATCAAAACCAAAATATTAGATAAATATTGGCAAATTATGTTTGATACAAAAAGAGTCCATTACAGAGATCTGCAAGAAAAATGAGGCCCTTTTTCCTGTACTATATATACATATATATGAAACATATATGTGTGTAATATATATATATATATAAACTTGTATAATCATCACAACATGTAATACAGCCATCTTGATTCAAACAATAGTTATAATTACAAGATTTCAGAGCATTAAACCAAGTTTTGGAACCAGAAAGGTAGTAAAAGGGTTAAGGGAGGCCTTTGCCTTGCATGAGACAAACTCCGATTTAATACCTGTCACCACATGATCTCCTAAACACTGCTGGAGCAATTCTGAAGCAAAGAACTGGACATAGTCTTGGGATGTTCCCTCTGCCCCTCTTAAAAATGCAGGGCCAAAGAAAACAAATATAGGGCCCTAGGCCACTAACCCCTCATTTTCTAAACATACTTGTGTATATACCATTTACTGGTATATGAATGTATATACCAGTATATGAATGTATCAGTATATAAACATTTATCGGCATTGTGCCAATTTTTGTCCTAAACATCATCTTCTATCTTCCTCACAGTCATGCTGTGAGTCACTGAGAGATTTCTTCACTTGCTCAAAAAATCAGAAACAAAAGACTATAAGCAGACAAAAAGACTGTAAGCCAGGTTTTTTTTTTTTTTTCATGAGACAGAATGTCTGTCAGTTCTGGACAATGTTTTCACATATGTTGTCTGATACAATTTTTTCTCCATGATTATGCGCATAATCATCATTAACTGTGAATTCAGAATTTACCATGTGTTGTAGCTTGTTCTGGTTGGGTCACATGTACTCATTCACTTAACATCTAGCACATGTGCCATTTTGGTCAGAATTTGGCTGAAAGCAGAAGGCACTACTCAAAGGATTAACTGGAGAGATTTTAATAAAGGAATTACTTGCAGAGGCATGGACAGGATTAAGAAAATCTTTAAGAAATATGGATAGAAGGGCCAGAGCAGTAGTGCAGCTGTGGGGCAATTTGCCTTGCATGTAGCTGATACAGGACGGACCTCGGTTTGATCTCAGTATCTCATATGGTCCCCCAAGCCAGGAGCAATTTTTAAGCGCGTAGCCAGGAGTAGCCCCTGAGTGTCACCAGGTGTGGCCCAAAAACCAAAAAAAAAAAAAAAAAAAAAAAAGAAACATGGATAGATACATATGGAACTAGCAAAACCAGAGCATTTCAGGACTCCAAGAGCCAGGCGAGGGTAAATAGTCACCAAAATGAGGAGACAGCTTTTGTCTTGGGAGATAGGATAGGCGTTGAGGTCATCGACAGAGAAGATAGGCCACTGCAGAATATTGTTAAGGACGGAAGATGTGGTAGGCATAAGCTTTACACCCTTTTCTGTTGCTTTCTGTGTCCTACCCAGGGCCTACCAAGTCCTAATCCTAGCAAGTTCAGGCACTTCAATCTAGATGTCAGCTGCTTGGGACAGAGAATTAGATAGAGAAAGGCAAAGGCCACTGGAAGAAAAAAAATTAATGATAGTTATCTATTTTACAGATGTTTAGAGATAGAAAAAAGCAAAGTGATTTGCTCCAAATCATGTAGCTAATAGGAAAGGAAGGGTTGATATTCAGATACCATAGCACCCTCAGCACAATATTTTAGAACATATGCTCAAATTGGGCAGATTATGGCATGTAAAATAAACTACTTGCTACTGAACTCCTTAGTTCAGAGTATTGGAATCATGAAAAGCCAACCTGAGTACATAAAATGAATTTTTGCAAAGGAATATCTTGAAGATGATAAAAAATAATGAATAGGTTTGCAAAGCAGAGCCTGGAAGATGATTTAGATAAAGGAGAGAACTGGTTTCCTATTAGGTGCATTAATTTTAAAGCAAATGAGGAATTTTGAAAAAGTATCAAAAACTTAAAGAGTTTTATTTTTAAAATATGATACATATTCTTATTTTTTCAAAGTACACAAATTAGTTAGATATTTATTCAGTAACTGTATAAAGAACATACTAAATATCTGTTTTGTTGTTGATGCTAGAATGCACCTTTAGATGCCACAGAAGAAATTTCTACTCTTTTTCTTTTTTTTTTTTTTGGTTTTTGGGCCACACCCAGCAGTGCTCAGGGGTTACTCCTGGCTGTCTGCTCAGAAATAGCTCCTGGCAGGCACAGGGGACCATATGGGACACCGGGATTCGAACCAACCATCTTAGGTCCTGGATCGGCTGCTTTCAAGGCAAACACCGCTGTGCTATCTCTCCAGGCCCAGAAATTTCTACTCTTACAGCACTTCAATCTAATGGCAGGAAGTAGAAAAGAAGCAAATAGTATGTATTAAATAGTGCTAAAAAGGATAATAAAGGCAGGTGAGAAAACATGGAATGATGGGGAGGAAGGAAAATGTCATTTAATATAGAATTATTAAGAAATCTCCTGCTGACAATGAGACCCCTGTGTTCTATTTTATTGGTAGTGCATAAGTTAATTTTAACCATATTACCACAAAATACCTCAAAATCTTTCAGATTTTAAATCTGAAAGAATCCACATGTTCTAAATAAGAAGAAATAGAGGTCATGTACTTTATTGAGAACCTTAATCAATAACTTTTTTTAATGAAACTTGAGCTAAAAATAACATCAAAGTGTGAGCTAAAAATTGGAACAGTCATTCATCATTCAACAACTATCATCAAATATCATTATGAGCCAAGCACCCAGTCTTTATTTTGTTTTGAACTATACCTATTAATAGCTTGGGGTCTACTCATGATTTACTGTTGGAAACCATAGGAGAAGGACTCAGAGTTTGCACCTCAGTCCTTAAAGCTGCCTCCCATTCCCCAGACATCAAGTTTATGCTTCAAACACTAGATGATATTGTTTACTGATTGTAAATAAATGTCAAACGAATGAGCTTTGCCATAATGTTAAGTTTTAGTCACTCTCAGGCATGGGTTCTCTTTTTAATATTTTGTTTTGCTTTTGACCAAATATGGTGGTTCTCAGGGCTTACTTTTTGGCTCTGTTCTCAGGGATCATTCCTAGCAGGACTCAGGGAACTATATGTATGCCTGGGATTGAAACCAGGTCAGCTCTATACAAGGTAAGAGCCCTACCTTCTGCACTATGATTCCAGCTCTGACTCTTTTCTTGATGTGTTTAGATACCATGGAAGATAAAAGGTTATAGTAGGTGTTGCCAACAGAATATGACTTACAAACAATACCCTAATACTTTTTTTAATTGATTCATTTTAAACATTTTTGAAACTTAGACTCTGTAATTCAAATGAACTTGTTAAAATGGTTCTCTTGATCTGAAGGGATAGTTCAGGGATATTAGCCTTGCATGCATCTGACTTGGATTGATTTCTGGCTCCACATAGTCCCACAGCACTAATAAGTGATGCTCTGGAAGCCCTGAAATACCACCTGAATGGTTGGGGCAATCTCCTCCACCATAGTCCCACATCCTTTGGCCCTTCCATTGAACTGCTGGCTCAAGTGCCTAAAAATTCCTGGGAGAAGCCTTGGGCCTTTTAAGTACCTTTGGAAAAACTCTTCCTCCAACCCCCCCAAATCATAATTTCTTCCAAAAAGTTTTTTTTATGTTTATTAAAAAGCCACGGCAACCTTGTTGTGTCCCTGTGCAGTAAGTTGAGTAAAGGGATGGAAATTCGAGCAGGATGAAAACTCAAATCAAAGGATGACACTAGAATTTCATTATTGAAAGTTGATGTGACATTCTCAAGACATTGCACCAAATGCTGGAACAATGTCTGTGGACAGAAGGAAGGGTTGGAAGTCAGCACAGAGCCAAAAGGAGGAAACTGAAGGGGTGAAAGAAGGTAAGAAATTAGAGAGGCAGGACTCAGGTCAGGATTAAAGGGAAAGTGAGAGTCTAGTGCCAGAGTTGGTTCTGACAAATCCCTATCTCTATAGAGGTGTTCAAAGGCATTTTCATTTTAATATATTTTGATTTTTTTCATTGACTTATCATTGGCTTAAATATGATAGAAGGATTTAATATCATACCTATACATAACTCTACACATGCCAAACCTCTATAGTTTGTAAGTCACATTCTGTTGGCCTACAAGTATATAATTACTGGTATCACCTTTCCTACCATCAAAGTTCCAATGACATCCCATCATCAAGAAAACCATCTGTAATTTTCTTCATAAAGTCATTCCAAATAAGATTTTTAACTTGGAAATTTTTTTACACATATGACTCTCTTATTTATTAGTTATGCACTTACAGTATTCTATTTATAGTTTAGAAGTGGGAGAATTGAGGTGAAAAGAGCTTGAGAAATGAAGCAATTGTCAGAAGTTAGTGCAGAGTAGATACTTGAACTCTTATTTTTCAGACTTCATGATCATATAGCTTAAATATAGCTTACACAGTCATATGATGAAAGACAGATAGCCTATGGCAGGCCAGAAAATTTATACAACTAAGTTAGAGAACCTGTCCCAATGTGGGAATTTAAGCATCATAAGAAACAGTAATTTCCTCTCTTTATTCTGGGAGAAGAGATACTTTTTCCAGAAGAAGGCAGTTAGAACTTTGGAACATAATGGGAAGCATTAAATGTAGTTGTACTCTGGGTTCTGTGATGTGAAGTGCCATATTAGTTTTTATGGTCTTAATGTAGATACTAAAAGAGAGTATTGACCAATATCACCAACAATAATAAGTATCATTGTTGACTGTTCATTATGACAAGGTGCTTTTTTATATACCTGAGAACATCTCATTTAGTGTTTTGTATAAACCTCTGTATTACATACTAACTAATATTATCCCCAGATAAGAGAACTGAGACTCTGGTATGATAATTATATACATGTATAGGTATAACTTGACCAAAGTCAGACTGGTCATTGGTTCCCTCCAGCAGACTGTCATTACTCATAGATCCCATCCATAATAACAGTTGGAACTTGGAGCTCCTGGGACTTCCCATTTGAGAGATTTCTTTGATACAACAGCATACTCACCCTAGCAAATAATAAGTTCCAGTAATTTAAGTCCCTGAGGACAGATTTTATCTAATAAAATTTTGGATAACTCAATATACATAACCCTTGATTTGGCGTTTCTGCATCATGTGCTATTTAGTATTCCAGAGTTTCTTTTCCATGGAGATTGGGACCCAATTCTTCACTCCTCAAAATATCTTTTTTTTTCCCTTCTTTTGATCCATAGGATATTGACGCTTATAGTTGTCATCTCTTATTGATGCTTATAGCTGTCATCTTCTAAGTACTGTATTTTCACCAAATTTTTATTGCAGAATATCTATCTTCAGACAAAAAACTAAACAGTAGGATGAACTGGAAGTGATCCTGTAAAACAGACTGAGATTTACATTCAGATAGTTGATTGACTAGAGGTAATAAGAATCCTTTGTGGATGCTCAGTGAGGAAACCCCTTGATGAGATAAGTATTTCCATTTCTGACTCTCATCCCTGGAATTAGAATGTAATACAATAGAAATAGGGTGCCCTGGCTTGTATCATAATGTTTTTTATTTGAATAGAAGGGGTTAAGATAAGCAATGACAATCACAAAGGTTGAAAAACTGGCCATCTGCTGTTAACCACTGTTGTATCTAAAAGAAGGAAGTAATAGATCCATGTCAGTATGTAGTGAGAAGGTGAAGATTCTCTACTTCAGTTATAAAAGAAACGCACATCTACAGAAGATGGGTGGCTGAAAACAAGGTCTCTATTTTGATGGTGGGGTAACAAGGTCAAGGAAATATCATGGAATCCTTCTCAAAACTTATTGCTACTAAATAGCTATCCTAGGATAGTTAGCTATCTAAATAGCTAACTCTATCCTATGATAGAGTCTAAGCCTGAGCTCAGACTTGTACTATCCTTCATGGAATGATCTCTATTTTGTAGAATGGTGAATCAGATTCCTTTCATTTGTGTTGGCATATTTCCCCCATAGAGTTTGCTTTAAATGTAGGCTGTAACTTGCACCTATGTCATATGAAATATGTTCCAAAGACAGACTAAAACCTTAACCTGAAATTTTTTTTTAATTTTTATTTTTAATTATGAGAACAAGGGTGCAAAGAAAGAGGACAAGGTAAAGTTACAGTGGAAGGACAATCACCCATAACATAATTCTCAGAAGTCCCCTTGCTGATATCTTAACTTTGAAATTTCAGCCAAAGAACATTAAGATAAATAAGACAGAATCCATGTACAATTACTTTGTCCCTCAAGTCCCCAGATTGTAATACATTATAATATTTCTTAACAGTACACAAGGCAATCTAAAGCCATAAAACTTACGTAACTCCTTAAACATTACAGGCATAGTATTTTCTTACATTTCCATATACATGCATATTAGCTTAAGTTAACCTCAAATTTAAAGTGAGTTCTTTTTAAGGATTAGAGTCAAAGGAGCACAGTAAAAATGGTGTTAGAGTGGCAATTGTTGTTTGCATAGGCCCACCAAAATATGAGGGACATGAAAAGAAATAACCTTGGCCTAAGTACAAAGAGACCAGACCCCTGAAGTTTCCTGGCACAAGACCAAGTCTAGGCTCCAGGCAAGCTAGATCGTCCAATCCAATACATTGTCTGTAGTGCCAACACACTTTTATTTTTCGCACAGTCTCTGTTGTTGGTATCATGTTTCTGTATTAAAGATCCTGGAATCTGCATATCTTACATTGAAGTCAGGATGTGGAGCATCCTCTCCTTTCACCTCACAATCAAAGGGCAATGCAGGGAGCCCTGTCCTGTAAGCAGGTCGTTGTTGTTGTTAAGTCTTCTCAGTGTTAAGGGAAGTCTCTTTTGAGCAGGTCGAAGTCTGAGCAGTGTAGGTCTTCCGTGGTAGAAGATTGCTTCCAGGTGATGTTATAGACCAGCCTGGATGTTTCCTGGATGGCTTCCCTGGTTCAGGGGAGAATGGATTATGCCCTTTCTTCTGAGGTCTGTGCCAGGTCGTTATGTCAATGTTCAGGGTGTAAGGTCCCTTTGCACTACAAGATTTGTGTGTTCCAATCTCTATTAGATAGGATCTTATTTGTATGTATAGTATTTTCCCATTTTAATGTGCCTATGCAAATAAGAAGCAATGCCACGTGGTGTTATTGGCGCATATGGGGGCCATAAGAACAATTCCAATGATTCCCATGACATGGTTCAATTATAAGCATTAAACTGGGGGACTCTTCCACCAAAATCCTTGTTAAACAGCTCAAAAAGAGAAGATAAAAAGTGGATAGAATCATCACTGTATAAGACAACATTTAGTAATAATTATAGCTGTCAGAGAAAAAACACAATATATTCTAAAGAAATACGTGTCCATTTTCTGTATCTTGAAACAGTTTGGGGTTGTCACACACAATGCACAGCTTTGGACTGTGATTAGGATTGTACACTACTGAAGTTAAAAAGAGTAATGTAGGTTAGTGATGTTTGAGAGGGGGTTAGAGAGTTAAGGAGTAAAAAAGAGCTTTGTAGGGGTGTGGTAAAGGGCAGAATACAAAATGAACATTCTGTATACGCAAAACATAACAAAAGAATAAGGAATATTCTGAATAAAAGAAATACCGCCCCCGTGCCCGGTGTGGGGGGGAATCTTGTTCCCCTGGACTAAGTGGTCAGCCCAGGGGTCCTATGGCTAGCTGTCCTGCCCAGAGCCCCCATCATACCAGTCAAAGGCCCACGAAATCCTGGCATGTGGAGTGTTCTGCGCCCAGCCGAGCCTCTGTAGTTTTTGGATGCCTAGGGAGGAATTTCTCACCCCCTCTCCCCAGGGCCCGATTAACCAGGCGTGGCCCTGAAGACCCGCCTGGTGTGGGGGGGAATCTTGTTCCCCTGGACTAAGTGGTCAGCCCAGGGGTCCTATGGCTAGCTGTCCTGCCCAGAGCCCCCATCATACCAGTCAAAGGCCCACGAAATCCTGGCATGTGGAGTTTAACCTGAAATTTATGCTAACTTTTGGGAGATTGTTTTTTTCTAGGATTAATACATATTCTGAAGATGAACTTCCCTTTCTTGTCTAGTGTATCTCTACCAATACCTATACTCAAGTACTAAGGGAGAGTGTTTTGCCAATATAGCAATCCGTATAATATCATATCCTTGCCAGTGAAAAAGTAGAGTTAGTGGTCATAGACCACAGGATCTACTGATCTTACTACACCCCATGACATCTGAAAACTGTTGACTGGTAGCATTTTTGAACCTCTTGAAAGATTAGCTAAAATGATAGCTGAGGATGATTTATCTTAGGGATGGGACATAGGTCTCAAGTCATGGTTTATACATCAAATTATTGCCTGGAGTTTGTGTCTCTGGCAGAGAGAATAAAAGTTCCAGAAAATAAATTAGGAAGTGGCCTTCTCATCACCATTCTTAATGATCTACATGGTGAGTTTGCTTCCTCTTTCTGAATTCTGTTAGACAGAATATTCTGGTTCCAAAAGTAAATGGGTATGTGTGTGGTGTGTGGTGGTGGTGAAAGAAGAGACATGTCCCTACAAAGGACCATAGTATTTCTCCAAACCTAAATTTATGTCTACTGCCTAATAATTTAAATTTCCTTTGCCAATAGTCCAGCAAGACAAAATAATTTCTATACTTAAACATTATTAACCCTGATTATTCTAAAGAGGCAGGGGACTTCTACATAGTGAAGATAAGAAGTATTTGTGAAATTCAGCAACCGGCTGAATGAATGGATCCTGCAGGTGACTAGATGGTTGATTTTAGTGAAACGAATCTAGCTAATTTCAAGGAATACAATATCTAGACTAGCAGAATTACTGAACTATAGTTTAACTATAGAGTTTACAATATACAAACAAAAGAGTTATCCTATAAATATAAAGAATATTAATATTAAAAGAAGAGTAGACTATTCAAACATCTTCAGAGGCAGTCACAAAATCAAACTACTAGCTGGAGAGATAACTCAATGGACTGAACTCTTACTTTGGGGGCTGGGTTTAATCTCTAACCCTTCCTGAGTACCTTCAGGAGTTACCTATGAACAAATTCTGTGTACCACTGAGTCTAATCAAATACTCCCCACCATATTCTTTAATTTTATATGCCCTGATCCAAATGTTCATTTTGAACAGAATATTACATTATTTGATATGAACTTCTGTCAGTGAATTAGTGAACTTTTATCTGAATGGCTTTTTTTCCTTCCTAGAAAGATAGAAATGTAGCTACTCAACCCATTCTTTACATATACACTTTGGGGAAAATGTATATTATAAGAAGAGTCTCCTATATCTTAAGAAATGTCAGTAAGGAAAGCATAAACACATTTTGTTGGCAGACTATTTTGGTAGCAAACTGCAGAACTCAACTCTGAGATGAAGTTGCCTGGTTTGAGTTTTAGCCCTAGTACTTAATCAGTCCTGCTTAGCTTCTCTGGATAGCAGTACCATTATTTGTAAAAGAGGGGACATAGTCCACTCAAATAAAGTCCCTGCAGAAGAGATGCATTGCTATTGAGAATTGGTTAGCAAGGAACCCAGGTTAGTAGGACTGACAAGAGACAATGAAGCACCACAGTTGTGGTACCATCAGGAATCAGTACCTGCCTCTAGGCCACAGGATAGCACCATCATAGAGGATAACTTGGATTTGATTGTAGAAGGGGATGGTGTTACTGCCAGAGTGCATGGGCGCCTTTTTTTGTTTGTCGAAGGTCAAGGAGGCAAGATTCTGACAAGATACTTCAAGTCTTTTATTTTTTTTTAATAGAAAAGCCAGGGGACTTCTGACAAATTTCTAATTTAGGAGAGGGAGAAAGAGGAAAAGAGAGCTGGGTTTGGGACCAGGGTAAGATCAGAGTGAGGTCCAGGTAAAAGGAATAGGTATACAAAGTAAAGAATAAATAGTCCAAAATGATACAGCTGAAGGTCTGTCAAAATCAGGGGGAAAAGCCATAGCCAGGAGTAGAAAAAGTTCAGTCAGATGGCTGCTCCAACTGCTTCTTCAAACTGCACCAACTCTCCACACTGACTCTCCAACCCACCATCCCTGTAGGGGGTGGGGAATGGCTATAGTCTCAGCTAGCCAATGGTAGTTGATTAAGATGTTTATTAAAGGGGTGTACCCTTTTTATGGCTATTGTTGGATTGCTGCTGGGGTACTACAATAATGTAGGACAAGAGTTATACCCATTGCTGAATTGTGTTGCCTCTTGTGAGACACCCTATTCCACTACTGCAAAGTGAAATTCAACCAAAATCCACAAGGCAAAGAAGCCAGATTGAGGCCCCTTATAAAAGTTAGTAGACCAGGACCAGGGGTAGTGCAGGCAGTGATAGAACTGAAGTGAAAGTCTCATGCTCCAATCTCAAGGGATTCGGAGGGAAGTGGGTCTGGAAGCAACACTGACACGGGAAATAATCCACACATAGTTAGGAGATAAAACAGGTTCAGGAACTTCCACCATAAGTTATCTGCCAGCAGGCAAAGATCCCAGCAGACAACCCAGCTGTGGAAAGAAAACAAAGGTTTTTCCCTAAGAACCAAGGTCTTTATTGGGTGGAGAACAGGTATGGTAAAAGACCAATACAAAAGGTGATTCAATCCAGTGGTGCATCCAGTCCAATGAGTGACAGCACCAGAAAACAAGTATCCTGAATTGAATGAAAACTCATTTACTCTAACAGAAAATGAATGGATCTAGGAAGTAGTCTATCCATCTCAAAGATAGCAATTATCTCCTATAGGTATTGGGAGTTAGATAAGTTAATTCTATAAAAGTTCATAGAGCAGGGCCCTGAGAGATAGCACAGCGGCGTTTGCCTTGCAAGCAGCCGATCCAGGACCAAAGGTGGTTGGTTCGAATCTCGATGTCCCATATGGTCCCCCGTGCCTGCCAGGAGCTATTTCTGAGCAGACAGCCAGGAGGAACCCTGAACACCTCCGGGTGTGGCCCAAAAACCAAAAACCAAAAAAAAAAAAAAAGTTCATAGAGCAACAGAGACTTATAGTAAACTCTATCTGAGTCTGGTACTATTATTTTTCCTCATGTTTTTTTTTTCTGTGACATTTAGAATGTAGCTTATTGAAGGATTATTGGAGCCCTTCTGTATGTATCTTCTGTAAGCCTTGATCCACTGCCTAAAGAATCTGTCTGCCAAGGCAAAATGTTTGCTTCTCATTGCTGGGGTGCTGCTCTCTTGCATGGAACTACTGACATCTCCAACAGGGCTCTATATTATCTCTGAGGCAAGGAGCTTTGGAGCTAGGTCCAGGGCATGAGCCTCTGGAATGCTGGGCCCATCTGGACAGTCTTTCCTTCTCACCTTATAAAGTAAACTGCCTTCTGACAGTTAAACATAAGTGGACCCTGGCTGGGCTGAGCAGAGATTGAGCCTGTTCTTATTCCTTCTCTTGTAAGAGTCAGGAATCTAGGTTCAAGAGTCTCCAACAGAGACTTTTGAATTCCAGAATCTAATCCTTCTGCCTCATTCCTTTAGAGTTTGATATTAAAAGAATGAAAAAGCTATGTGGGGAAAAACTGTATATGAGAAAGTTTACAGGGGCCAGAGAAATATCACAGTGGTAGGGCATTTGCCTTGCATGCAGCTGACCCAGAACAGATGATGATTTGATTCCTGCCATTTCATATAGTCCCCCTTGCCTTCCAGGAGCAATTTCTGAGCACAGAGCCAGGAGTAACTCCCGAGCACTGCAGCATGTGACCCAAAAACAAAACAAAAAAAGTTTACATATTTTATAACATTAAATACTAGAAAAACTCTGCCAGGTATTCCATTTCCTTTCTATAAACAAGGAAACAGATTTTGAGGTTTTCATGTCTACTGTGAGATGGCAGAGTTGAGATTAGTCTGTGTGACTTCAGAGATCTTCCCAGCACATGATAGCATCAAAGAATACAACTTAAATCTGGCCTTCCCTTTGAAACTTCTGCTACCATAACAGAATGCATGGCAGCAGAGGAAATGAACTTCTGTCCTTAAAGAGATTTTCATATTGGTGGAAAGCAAAGAGTAAGTCTGATCAAGAGATACACCTATTTGCATAGATATGAGGGGAAAAGAGGGCCCCGGAGAGATAGAACAGCGGCATTTGCCTTGCAAGCAGCCGATCCAGGACCAAAGGTGGTTGGTTCGAATCCCGGTGTCCCATATGGTCCCCCGTGCCTGCCAGGAGCTATTTCTGAGCAGACAGCCAGGAGTAACCCCTGAGCACCGCCGGGTGTGGCCCAAAAACCAAAAAAAAAGAAAAAAAAAGAAAAGAGCTACCAGTGAGGGAGATTTCCTGAGGAACTGGGCTCTGAGGGGTAAGATGAAGGACTGACAATGGGTGAGGGATCCAATGGACCCTCAATGGAGAATGAAACCAGAGGTCAACTCGCCAGTGGTTGAGAACAATTGATCCTTTTAGAGGAGGGAATACTGGACAGTTCCATGAGGAAAGAGGTTGAGGGTGATTGAGGAAGTCTTTGAACACCCCAAAGAGGAATTTAGACTAAGTATGAAAGCAAAGACACTAATTAGAGTTGTGGGGAAATTGTGGTTCTAAAAGAAGATGGTAAGGAAGTTGTAGACTTCAGTAGGACAGGAAGATTGAGAGAAGTGAGAGGAGAGGTGGTTGGTGCTGTCCTTCCAAAGAAGAACTGGCCATTGTTAGATAGTATCCAGAGGTCCTCAAACTTTTTAAACAGGGGTCCAGTTCACTGTCCCTCAGACCATTGGAGGGTCTGACTATAGTAAAAACAAAACTTATGAATGAATTCTTATGCATACTGCATATATCTTATTTTGCAATGAAGAAACAAAACAGATACAAATACAATATGTGGCCTGTGGGCCATAGTTTGAGGACCACTGGACTATATGCAGTAAATGAGACTTGGATGATTCTATTTGTTTTCATCAAGCTTAATGAAGGAGATGGGAAAGAAAGGGTTATGGGTTTTCTATAATTTAAAGTCACTGAAACAGCTTGAATTAATGCTTTTCCCAAAGGAAACAAATTATGCCCCTGATTAGAATAGCAAAAAATCACATTTGCTTGTGTGTTGGGGGGAAGAGCCATGCCTGGCTGTACTCAAGGCTTACTCCTTGCTCTGTACTCAGAGAGCACTCCTGGCAATGCTTGGGGACCATATATGGTGCTAAGGATTCAATCCAAGTTGGCTGCATGCAAGGCCAGTGCACTTATTCACTGTGATTTTTTTCAGACTCTACATGTTTGGGTTCTTTTTAGTTGGGAAATGAGGCTATCTAGTTTTAAAAAAAAAACTTGAATTTTTTGCAACTTAGAAGCCTCTTGTGTCTAGCCTGGGTAGTGTGTGACCTTGGCACTGGAGGGAGTAGGCATCTAAGGATAAGCGGCAGATCCGACTTTACTCCTAACAAAAAGGATGCCAAGGTGCTCTTCCAGGCAAAAGGGAGATTGGAAGCCTCTACTTCATTGCCTCATTCCATCTGAAGAAATCAAAATTCTGATTCATCCACCAAACACTATTTAGCAAGAATTCCATTCTCCTTTGACCTTGAAAAGTTTGTATACACCCAACATTCCTGGAACTTACATCTTTAAAATACACACTTTTAAATATGTCTAGGGGAGTATTTCTAATAAACTGTGGCCACCAGTAAATAGTAAACTCCAAAATCTTTCAACAGAACTCTTGTATGTCCTTGACATCTTTCACCTTCTATAAACCTTTCTGCAAAATTAATTAGTTAACAAATTATTTGTTAATGACTAATTACTCATTAATTTTAAGACTAATTAATTTTAAGCCTTTAAAATATTCAAACTTTTCCTCTTTTATCAGAGGTAAATTTGAGGGAAGCCACTATTCCAGTTATTAATTGCACTTGTTTTATAAAGCCTTTTCTCTTTATCTGTCCCTTTTCTCTATTTAAGGAGCAATAAATGAGAGATGTGTTTATTTGTTCTTACCAATCTTTAAAATATTTATGTTTCATATAAATTGAGGAGCATTGCCATTCTGCTTTGAAACAAACAATAACTCAGTCTAAAATTTGTATCATGTTTATAATGTTTATCCCAAAGATTGTGTGTGTGTGTGTGTGTGTGTGTGTGTGTGTGTGTGTGTGTGTGATATGAGAGTTGAGGTGTGGGTTTCAGAAAGAGGAATAGTTGAAGGGATATAAATTTTTTTCAGAACTTGAGTGGGTGTGTAACTTCAGCTGAAGAGATAACAGGGGCTCACTTTGAAATGTCTAGCTTCTAGCAAGCACTTGAAGAGACTTTTTCAAGGCCAGGCATAAAAAGGCATTTCCTTATGAGCTGTCAGGAATACTATGTGTCTCCAGACATGAATCACATCCCCTGTTTGTACATTCCATTTCACAATAGGAACATGATATGCAACCCGCCCAGGCTTTACTAGCTTCAGGGACAAGGGACTGCCTAGCCAGTGTTCCTCCTAATTAGGGATGCTGCTCTAATTGTCACACTCCTCCTACTGTGTTGGGCCCTGTACCAAGATTTGAGATGAGTCAACTCTTGTGGACTTGATGGTGTGACTTGTGCAGAGCTCAGATCTGTGGTGAAAAGGGAATTAAGACTCATGGTATTACCCTCTTCTAACTGAAGGTACAAAACCCTGAATTGTGTGACTCAAGGGACACAAGCAGGACTCTGCCCTTTCTGTCAGAATTGGCCGTTTTTATTTCCTTCACTCTCTTTTCAATCGGACATCACCATTTCTCTGTCTTACTTTACATGATCAAGAGGGGTGGTAAAACAGATTCCTGTTTTGTCAGGAAGTTAAAAAAGAGCTGATCATTAGGCTGGTTTCTTCATTTGCATATATTTGCTTCATTTTCCATTCAGATTTTATATCAGTGGCTTCTTAGTGATAAGAAGTGATATGAGGCTTTAATCCTAATTTTCCAAACCTCTGGCTTGAATTCTAGACTCACCTAGTTTCTTTGGCATGCTGTGCTTTCTACAACTCCTTATATTCCTATTGGTCTCACTTCCTTTGCTTTCTCTTTTCCCTTCTTTCTTCCTTCTGATATATATCTGTATATACAGAAAGAAAGAGAGAGAGAGATATCAAGCATTTAATATGTTCTAGCCGTGAGATAGTGCAGGGTTCCTACAGAGTTATCTGGGAAGCTAGAGAAAAGTCATCATAATAAGGCTTGAGAAACAGTGTAGTGGCTTAAATTGTACTTTGCAAACATATGACCATGCATTCAAGTCCCAGTTAACTACATGCACCAAGCAGATCTGCTTGCTGTGATTCCAGATGCCATGAACAACTTTTGACTGCACCAAACACAGTATCTGTGAGCACCATAACTTAAAAAATGAGCAAGTGTCACAACTGAGATGAGTGACCCCGGCAAGCTGTGTAATGTGTGCTCTAGTTAAAAGTGTGAACCCCATTAGTCAGCATACCAACACCACAATGGAAAGAATGCAAACTTTCAGTGAGTATAATGGCTGAGATTTTTCATGCACTGCAAACTTACAGGCAAACCTAGTGAATACCACAACTAAAATCATGCAAACAGATATCTCATGTGTCTGAGCCTAACTTTAACACAGCTACAGCCTCAACAATAACAACAACAGAAAGGGGAAAGGGGAGTGAAATAATAAAGACAATAAAGTAAAATAAGTATAATAAATATGATGCCAGAGTTAGTATAAAGAGAACTTTTAAAAAATCAATGTTTTTTTTTTTTGGTTTTTGGGCCACACCAGTTTGACTCTCAGGGGTTCCTCCTATGCCCTCAGAAATCGCCCCTGGCTTGGGGGGACCATATGGGACGCCGGGGGATCGAACCGCAGTCCTTCCTTGGCTAGCGCTTGCAAGGCAGGCACCTTACCTCTAGCGCCACCTTCTTGGCCCTTAAAAAAAAATCTATTTAAGAACTTGGAAGTTCAGTAAGGCTGGAGTGTCTGTATGGAACAGAGAGGGAAAGAGAGGCCAGACTGGAAAATGAGCTCACATTTTGCATTTCACATTTTGTGTCACTTTACAGAGTATAAACTTCAGAATATTCATCAGAAATAACTATGAGAAACCATCAGAAATAATTATCAGAAATTGAAGAGATCAATCATTCTTTATTTTCTATTGATTAGCATTTACAGAATCATTACATAACTTTTTTGATCAGTAATATTTTCAGTAACCTGTAAAAATAGATAATATTTATTGTCTTAGTTTTACAAATGAGGAAATAGAACTAAAAATGCATCAGTTAGGCCTTATACGCTAAACATTGGCATAATAACTTGGCTCAGGCCTCAGAAGAATGGGCATTGCCTATACACCCTGAACCATGGATACCATCTATTGAAACAATCACAATTTTCTATAACATTACCAGGAAGTAAACCTTTACCAGAGAAGACCCTACCACTGCTCTGGCATTGACTTATTCTAAAGAGTGCTTTCTTAACACTCAGACGACTTAGCAACAGCAACAACCTGCTTTCAGGGCAGGTGTCTCCTCATCTAATGGTGAAGTGAAACTAGAGGACGTTCCACATCAACCTGACTTGATGAAGGAAATGCACAGAAACCAGAATCTTTAACTACAGGAACCTGACACCAACAACAGCTAATGTGAGAAAAAGTTTCACGGGACCATGGAGAATAACTCAGGGGTTGGGCAGCCTGGTATGCCTGGAACCCAGAGTTGGTTTTATGCTAGAAAACTTCAGGGGTGAGGCCTCATTGTAATTAGGCCAAGGCTTTTTTTTTTTTTTCATTTTCCCTATATTTTGCTGGGCCTATGCAAATAATGGTGATTGCCATTCTCACACCATTACTACTGTATTTTTTTAACACTTATCCTTTAAGAAAGAAAGAAACAAAAGCAGCTTACTAAACTTAAAAAAAAAATAACTGTAGTAAAATGTCTGTCTCGAACACAGGAGGAGGGAGGGGGGCATTGGAGGTGGGAATGTTGCACTGGTGAAGGGGGATGTTCTGTTTATGACTGAAACCCAACTACAATCATGTTTGTAATCATGATGCTTAAATAAAGAATTCATATTAAAAAAGAAAGCTAGCTTGCCTGGAGTCTAGAGTTGGTCTTATGCCAGGAAACTTCAGGGGTAGGGTCTCTTTGTATTTAGGCCAAGGTTATTTCTTTCCATTCCCCTCATATTTTGGTGGGCCTATGCAAACAACAATTGCCACTCTAACACCGTTTTTACTGTGCTCCTTTGACTCTAATCCTTAAAAAAAAACCACTTAAAATTTGAGGTTAACTTAAACTAATATACATGTACATGGAAATGTAAAAAATACTATGCCTCTAATGTTTAAGGAGTTACCTAAGTTTTATGACTTTAGATTGCCTTGTGTGCTGTTAAGAAATATTATAATGTGTTACAATCTGGGGACTTGAGGGACAAAGTAATTGTACATGGATTCTGTTTTATTTACCTTAATGTTCTTTGGCTGAAAGTTCAAAGTTAAGATATCAGCAAGGGGACTTCTTCTGAGAATTATGTTATGGGTGATTGTCCTTCCACTGTAACTTTACCTTGTCCTCTTTCTTTGCATCTTTGTTCTCATAATTAAAAATTAAAAAAAAAAGCTAAAATAACGCATCAGCTAGTGTCCAAGGACCACAAAATAGCTTCAGTATTAGGAATGAGGAAATGGAATCAGGGAACTGGATATGTAGGTGATGGAGAGGAGAGACTCAACAGTGATAAGAGGGAACTTAAGAGGTCACCAGCAAAATCATGCAACAGGAAAGGTACCCAGAGACCAAGCACAGGCCTGGAGCCAGTGACTGGGAACATCTGAAGGCCAATCAGAAACACACCATCACATTCCTGTCTGCCACCAGTCAGTCATTTGTGTCATTCTTAGACAAGAATCTGAAAAATGAGGCTTTCTGTGAGTCAGAGAAAAACAAGGGACAGACATTGACTAATGTGGTTTTCAACACAAATTAGACTTCACACAAAAAGAGAGGATGATTTGAGGAAGGTTTACTTTCTAAGATGTTTCTTGATGTTGTGGGAGGAGTAGGGGACCTACCAGTGACAGTATCAAAGACCCCATGGCTGGCTGGGGATTTCCTGGGGCTGGTGGCTGGAGGGCAAGGAGAAGGAGAGATTACAAGAAAATTAAAGAAAGGGCAGGTGCTATGCAGCAAAGCAGAAATGCTTTCATCTTTGCCCTTATTCTCATCAATTGGGCCTTCCACTGTGACCAAACCCAAAGAGAAGTATGAGTTGCAAAGAAACATATTGAAGCAGACACATTTTCAGTTTCCATTGTAAAGACAATTCCAAGATTTAGGCAGTATAGGTGACTTTTTCAGGATTGCACATATGATTTGTAGAGTTAATATTGAATCTAAGATCCATAA